>NW_006382453.1:0-2372 GCF_000327345.1 Myotis davidii
CTAGGGACCCTACCTGTGCACAAATCTTGTGCACAGGGCCTCTAGTTTAACTGTAATACTTAGTACTTAGTCCTCATTATGTATTTTACTAAACATTTGTGTGTGTGTAAACTTTCTTTACTCCTTACAACAGCCTTGTTAAGTAGTCATTTTCATACCCAGTTGACAAATGAAGAAGGTGAAGCTCGGAGAACTTAAGCCGCCTGCCCATGGAATACACACTTGGGCGAGTGATGGAACTAGGATCCGAATGGAGCTGGCCTGAGTCCAAGATCTGTGTTTTCTATGGCAGTATATTTTTGGATGTTTAATTTTTATCATTTAATATGGTAAAAGGTGTTCTTACAAATAATCTTAGTGTCACAATTTTATTTTTTCAACAGCACCAAGTATTTCATAAAGGGCTTAAGATGTCAGTTGGGGGTTATTTGGTAGTGCTGCTTGCACATGTAGCCCACTAGGCCCGCAGCATCAGAAGACAGCAAAGTCATCACATGACCCTGTCTGCGTACTGTATTTCTCCTGTGATCCTTCTGTGATGTGGTCCATAGAGAAAGCAATGGTGTCAGAAGGGGGTTGTAAGTCCAGTTTATGAATCTTGGGAATGTTTCATTTTTCATTTAGCTTTGAGATCTGAATATTGTCCTTGTTCTGGAACATCTGCATTAAGGGCCCTGACAAATACACCTTCTCATACGACAAAGTGGAACCCATTATTACCTAAACCAGCTGGCCTTCACCAGGTGCTTTTGCGATGTCACTAGCTTGTGGAACCAGCTAATGCATGTTGTCTGATATTTTTTAGGAATGTATTAAATCCCTTATATTTTGGACTGCAGGTGATGTAGAATGGGGACATTCAATGAGTAAGGAGGATCACGTGAGTGTGTCAGTACATGAGGCATGTTTCTTAGACATATCAGGGAAGACCAGTTAGGTTCTGGGAGGAGCTGTTGATAATTGACAGTGACTGTGTCATACTTAAACTTGATCAAATGTTTTAAAAATCTTTGTATGAAGGAACTTTTCAAACACCCATAAAAGCAAAGGTAATTAGTATCCTGAACTCCAGTAAATCCATCCTTCAGATGGTCAGCAGTTTTATTTGATATCTGCCTCATGCCTCAGCTTGCTTCCCTTTTCCACTGGGAGAAAACCCCAGACTATATATTATTTTACCTATAAGCACTTCATTAGGTATTGCTAACAGATAAGGGCTTACAAATACAATCACAATACTATTGTTATACCCAATAAAAATAACACCAATTCCTTAATATAATCTAAAATCTAAGGCCATTTAAAAATTTCCCAACTTTTTTCCAGTTGGCTTATTGGAAGCAAGATTCAAATAAGGACTAGATTTGTATTTAATCGATGTCTCAAATTTTCATCAATCTGTGACAGGTTTCCCCCCCTTTTTCCTTAATGGAATTACTTTGTTGAAGAAACCATGTCATTGGTGCTATTGAATGCCCCTCACTCTGGATTTGGCTGACTGCATCTTCATGGCATCATTTAATTGTTCCTTTATCTCACACCCTTCCCCTAAATTCATTGTTAAATTTAGAGACCATTATATTAAAATTTAATTTTTTTGAGACTCCCTCATGGGTGTGTGTACTTCTATTTGATTCACACAGGAGGCATCTGACGTCAAGCTGGTTCACACTTGATGATGTTGACGCTGACTAGTGGGTTCAGGGGTTTTCAGCTTGATCCCTATTATAAAGCTTCCCAACAACCGTTACCTAATGGTGTTAGCAGCCATTAATGATTGCATAGTTCTATTATGCCTTCCGTTTTAGGGTCACAATTCCTCTTACCCTCATCAATAATCTTGTTGCCCTCAAGTAGTTTGTGCAGACAAACAGGATAGATAGTTAATTATTTCCCTTTATTATCAATTTATTATTTCAGAGTAATGAGTTGGTACTCTAGATGTTCAGTGGTGAACAAAGAGGTGGTGATTGTGGGTGTTTTCAGTATTGATAAACTCCTGGACTTTTATATAATTGATGTGTTATTTATTTATTGAGTTTTTTTTTAATGTTAAGAATTTCTTTGCTCGGTGAGAGCCCTCTTCAGCCAGCAAGCTCAGGTAAGTTAGCTTCTGTGTCCTTATGGCATGACCACGGTAGTCTTGGGACATTCTCTTGATTTCTGCATGACAAGTTATCCAGCTCATTTTGTTTATTACTTGCCCAGCAAGTGGTGTTTGGAGACCTGAGTGTTAGGTGTGCTCATGTGAACTGAGTTGTAATTGTTCCCAGGCCCTTTTAGTGGTCAGAGAAACTTAATAGGTATCTGTGTTTTAGCTAGAAAATGAAATCATGAATATACTGTGATGTTTCATATTCAAATATAAGATT
>NW_006382454.1:0-2372 GCF_000327345.1 Myotis davidii
CTCTGCTCTGTTACTTTACATATAAAGGATGTTTAGTGATTTTTTTTTTCCTCATAGCATCACTTTAGGCCAAAAAACTGATAACAACAGAGGTGACAAGCATCATTTCCTCATTCTAACATCATGTCCTACTATGAGAGGGCTAGTCCAGCAGGTGGAATACCTTGCAGCCAGGAGAGAAAGACACCAGCCTTTTTCTTTCTTTCTTTCCCTCCTCCATGCTCTGAGATCCAGAAACAGCACAGTGAGTCTGAAGGAGGTGAGGAAGGAGGGCAGAGAGAATAAGAAGAGATCAAGCCCCTCCTTCTCCCTGCTGGCACCTACGAAGACTGGGCCAGGCCTGCGCTAGGGAAGCGCAAGAAGCTTGTTATTGTTTTCAAGACACATGTCCTGGTTTTCATTAAACTGTATTTTAATGATTAAAAAGAGATGGTTACACAGTTCTAAAGCTATGAGTTATGTCCAAGATAGCTTCTAGAGGCTGAGGAGAAAGACCCAACAAGAAAAGTTTTAAACTGTGATGGGGAAAAAAAAATAGTCTCCACTTGATTATAATTGTTCAGCATGTCCTAAGAAATAGGCTATTGGCAAGCGTAATATGCATTATAACTTGTATTTTTAGGTTCACTTTGGAATCTGTAAATGACTAGCTTATTAACTGTAAGATGGGACAGGTTAATAGTTTCATCTCTTAGCTGTGTTCAAGGTGGAAGGAAGAATAAGGAAGTTCAATGAATTGAATAAAGGAGGCTTAGATTGTCTAAATTAGATCAATGGGGGAGAATGAGTAAGGTCAGAGGACCAGGATTCTGCTTGTGTCTAATTAATGCATGCCCCAACCTGCTTTGTCTGAATGAACCTTGACAAACTAATTTGTTCTCCATTGTCAATGTTTGCTAATAACGTTTCCTTTCTGTGGGACATCTTTGTCCCTGACATGAAAACACCTTCTCTCCCTGCGTGTCACATCTTCCATGTAACCTTTCGCCACACCATGGTCAGCCTTCGCCTTCAGAAGGACCTGACTACCTGCTTTTTTGTTTCAGCATTGAACAATATCCAGATTTCTTTCAAAGCCGTTTTATTGCTTTATTGCAACGATTTATTTGCACATCTGTCTTTATCTAATTAATGTGTGACTTCCTTGAGGGCAGCGAAGGAATGTATTCCTAAAATTTAGTACTGTACTTAGAATACACTAAATGCTCAATCACTATTTATAGAATAAATGAAAGAATACAGTCAAAGACCGACTTTGTCCCCAAATTGAGTGGAGACCACATAGGTGGTCCAGAGTGTCAGGATACGAAGCAAAGATAAAATTCAGATATGATTGCCAAAGGACTCCAGCATTTGTTACATAATTACCTTTTTCAGTCCCCTAGAGTTAAAGATTATATTACTTCATTGGTTATTGAAATTAAATAGTGATTCAGTTACTAATTACATGTGCATTTGAATTGATTCATCTTTAGTTTGTTTTTTCCTCAGTGAACCTTTTATGTGAAACGAATCCTAGCAAAATAGTTATGTAGTTGAAATTAAACATTTTGCTATATTTGTGTATTTCTTTCGTTCTTTGTTTCTTTTCTTCTTGCATTACAAATAGTGTAATGTGTTTGTTGAAACAGGGATACATTTTAATTCTTGATGAGTTCCTTCAATATTTAGACTACTTACGTTCAATCAGTGTGATGTTGGTAAAGGCTATCTTATACAAGCATAGTAAATTTAATTATATTCGTTGTTGCTTGTACATAATGTGATTGCTTATATTCAGTTTGTTATATGAGGCATTTATAAGCACTTAGCCATGCAATCAATTGTTTATGTAGTAACTATCTTTCAAAAAGTAATTATTTCCACAGTGTTGGTGTGTTCTCTTAAAGTATAACACACAATATCCTTCTATCTGTGGTTTGATGGTGGTGGTGGGGCGGGGGGGAGTCTAATTCAGGAAAATGGGAAATGAATTTGGTGGACATCTGCCTTGAGAGTAACTGTGACAACAGCTCCTTAAAATTGTTTCGTGGTAGGGTAGTTGGTGATATTGAAATACAGCGAGTTTTAGTTTGTAGAAGCCATGCCAATTTTCAGCTGCTTTTGCAGTAGCATATGTGTTTGTTTGGGTCTTTTAGAGATTCAGCTGGCATGATGTTATTGGAAAACTGCTTGAGAGCTGTGCACAAGGCCATTAGGAGGCTAGACTACCTGGAAATAGACATTGTAAATGCCTTGAAATCAAGTGAAAACAGATTCTAATATTAAATCTGATTTATTATTTAACTAGAGGCCCGGTGCACTAAATTCGTGCACTTCAAGGGGTGGTCCCTCAGCAAGGATTTCGAGAGGGCGCAGGCCAGGCCAAGGGA
>NW_006382455.1:0-2374 GCF_000327345.1 Myotis davidii
TTTTTTTTTAAACACAGTGTTGGAGTTATCACTTTCATTTTATCAATCACCAAGAGAAGTGTGCCATGTGGTTCTGAGGGGGAATAAGCCAGGTACCCAGTAGCTGAGCAAGAGTTGAAAGAGTATGCCCATAGTCTTTTAACTAGAACATCCAATGAGCTGAAACACCATTGCTATGAGTGTGTCTTTTGATGTTTTCTCCCTGCTGATCATGCCTGAAAAACACTTTCTAGAAATCAAATGAGTTGGAAGGGGCCTCCACCAGGCTGACTTCACAGCGTCAGGATCACACGGAGCTCTGAGACCCTGGGGGTTTGGGCACACTGCTGCAGCCTGTGGTGAAAATATATCCGTATGTATTCATGTATTTGTTTTATCTTTCTTTCTGTTACTGTATTTACTAAACAATGATATTGCCCCTAGACAATGTTCCAAGAGTTAGTTGCAGAGTTTATGTTATGGCTTATGTCTGTGCTCTTAAGAAGAACTATACAGAATCACCTATAGCACTTAAAAAGCTTATACATTACTTTCCCATTCCAATGATATTCTGCATTCATAGTCACTGGGAGTTTTTCATGCAACTGTGTTTTTTAACAGGTACATCTATAACAAACATAACCCTACTTGAGAAAATTGCCTTATTGAGATCATTAATAACCAAATCCAGTCTTCCACTATTGCCCCACTAATTAAATATGAAGAAACATTTTCTGATGCTCCAGGTACTGCACTGGAACCTGGATATATAGAGATAAATGCTTAGTCCCAGATCTTTAAGAGCAATAAAGCAATTATGTATCATGTGATAATTACTAGCATTTAGGTGAGCCTGAGATACTGGTTTGAGGGTGACATTGTGCAGGCTTGCTGGAGGAAGGGATTCCTGAATTGATTTTAAATCATTAGAGTGGCAAGACATTCAGTAACTGTGACATATCCATCTGTTTATTGCCAGCAGCTACATGATACCGGTCTCTGACACATTGTAGGTGCTCAATAAATGTTAAGCTGATTTAAGAATAGGGGGAACATGGTGTCTTGAGCATAATTATTTGGGTTTGACTATGGATTCTAACTTATGTGCAAGTTCAGAAATGAGTTTGAAAATATGAGTTATCAAACTACTTACTTTCCCTCCAAAGACGTTTATCTTTTATTTTAAGACAATGATATTTCAAACAGGTGGAAGATAGCTGACTGACTTTTTATGAAGTCTACTTGAACCTCTTATGTAAGTTTGATCCTGCTAACTGGCCTGATAGTGCTTTTCCTAACTTCTTACTAAAGCATCTACATAGACTATAAAGAAACCAAAACAAAAAGCAAACCAAAACAAAACAAAGCAAAAAAACTTTAACTAAATTCAAATGCTGAGACAGAATCTATTTGTCAGAAAAACCTATTTGTCAGAATCTGCAAAATATTTTTTCTACCCAAATGACACATGGAGCTGGATTGAGACGAGTGACTGGTGGTCTATCCATAACTTCTATGACAAAAAAGACAAAGAAAAATGCAGACTCTCAAGCCACCAAAATAGGGTGGGGAAGGACTATGTCCCTCTTATATGATCTCCGTTCCTGCTCAGAGATGCAACAATTGTGCTAAGAACAAAACAAGCGTCCAGAGCAGCTGTCACTGTACCCTGACAGCTGCAGAGATAAAACGTTATCCCCGTGTCCTCTTTTCCTTTTCTCCACACCGTTCTATATTGTTTCATGGATGACAATGAGAAACTTTACCCCTACTGTGTATAGAATACTTTTTAAAAAGCACTTATGTAACACATTAGATAGATTGTCTCAGCATATTCAAATGGCCATAAGTTGTACAGGTGACCTCAGACCACAGTGCAATACAAGTAAACATTAACACAATTTTAAGAAAACATAAGCATTTGGAACCAAAATTGGTGTATATTTAATTGCTCTCTGCATAGGCAATAACGTTCTAAGAACTTAACACTAGAAGGAAAAGGAAAAAAAATACATAGATGACCGCATTAAAAAATATCTAGTTGGATACTTCTCTTTGCTCCCTATCAGCATTTTCTTGCTGTTCCAGAGCACTTACCACATTAATAATGATTCTGGGTGTGTCTGGGTCTGTATGTCCTACAACTCTGTAAGCTTTTTCAAGATTGCAAGGGTGCATCTCAGGTCTCTACCTACTGACTGTCACATACTGTATATCTAAATATTACTTCATTAATTTTTTAAAATCTCAAAGGTTAAAAAACCACACCTTTCAATAAATATAAAAATATAATTGCAAGTCAACAAGAAAATATTAATAATTAATATTCCACCAGAAAAATGTTTAAAATGTCTATACCAAAGGTCCTCAAATTTTTAAACAGGGGGCCAGTTCA
>NW_006382456.1:0-2376 GCF_000327345.1 Myotis davidii
CAAACAAAACACCCAATTTCTTACTTGGAAGGAATAAGCTCAGCTACTAGAATTTTCTTGAATCCAAGTAGGAGACAGGAATGGGGTGTTTATTGTTTAAGAAGGAGATTTTCATTATATCCCTCTTTTTTTCAGTATGTTATTTCTGTGTCACATGTGTTTGGTAACCACAAATCCAGTTCTCGCTCATTAATTTTTATCTCCCAGTGGTTTGAGAATTGAGTCATTGCCAAGGTAAAATTTTTATGCAAATATTCAACCAATTCTATTGTCTCAATCCCCATCCTGCACTCTTACTCTTAAATTAAAACAAGTTTTAGGATTCCCTAAGGTTTTTTTTGGATTCTATGGTACAAATCAGCATGATTCTTGTTCTGAGTTATCCTCTTATAAAAAAAAATGCATCTCTCTCTTCCCCTCTGCTTTTCCTTTATCTGTCTGTCTGCGCATCCATCCATCCATCCACCCATCATGGCAGTAGTTTGTTATTGGGTTATTTGGTAGGGAGCTAATAACTTGCTCTCCTTTTTCTTGCCTGAGTACTAAACCACTTCCAGAATAAGACAAAGGAAGGAGGAATAACATTTTGAAATGTTAGTGATGATATTAAACAGTGTTTCTTTTATCTACAAGAAAGGAGGCTTTCTAAATCTTAGAATGAAAAGAATTAACTACCCAGCAGTGCTGGAGAGGAGCAGGCCTCCATCTCTGACAGAGAGCCACTCCTAGGTATCCAAGACATAATGCCCATTACCTGAAGTCTGCTGGTTCCTTAGAGAAAAAGGAATCTGCTGACCACTCATGCCCACTTTCTCCTTCCCATCTCACCAATGAGATAGAGCAGTCCACCTTCTCTTGGACAGGTATATTCCCCAGCGTGTGTTCCTTTAACTCATTGGCCTAACCATTAAAGCTATAGTCAGTTAGGAATTATGTGCTACCTCCCTCTTGGGAAGAGATTAGTTGTCCATCAAAATAATTCTTCACGATGCCACTCTGCCTTTAACAACTGCTTGTTTGGCTTTCTTCTTGGATATGGGTCAGAAGAGTGCATTAATTAAATCGCCTCCAAGGCCACTCTGTACTCAAGGCTGAAAAGTCACTCTTTATTCTATTTCCCTTCTCCAATTATGTCCAGCCACCTTTTCAAAGGTCCTCAAAGAGACCAAATGACATCATAAATATATTTCAATAATAAACTACATAAAGACACTGTAATATTAAAATTACAGCAACACAGAGATCCTTCAGATATGAAAATAAAATCTGCCACCATCAAATGCCCTGGCAGAAAAGCAATCCAACTATTTAATCCCCTTGTAAGTCAAAGCCCAAAGATCAAAAGACTTGTTGATCCAAAATGCATTATGTTGTCCTTAAGTGTTAATAGTCCAAGGAAATTTAAGACTACCCCAATTTCTATGTCTCTTTGATTTGAAAGCTTAGTTGTATTTGTGTAAATACAACTACTTTTTCTCAGTGCTAGTGAATAAAAGCAGAGTCTGAGTCAGATTGGGTTCAAATACTGTGGGCATTACTTGATAGCTGAGCTATCATGGACAAGTTATTAAAGCTTTTTGTCTCTCAACTATCCAATCTATAGAATAAAAATTATAATAATATCCACTTCATGAAGTTGATGAGTTTTACATAAAGTAATATATGTAATGTCCTTACAAGAATGCCTGGCATACAATCAATCTTCCAAATGGTTTTTTATATACTTTCCTCAGTGGCTTTAGCCAGTACTGTCTTCTGTAGGAATGACTAGGACTCCTTTGAGTCCTTGGAAGTTAAATTAATCAGTTCCAAGCCTCTGAGGTTGCTCATTTTTAGAATCCATATCATTAACAGGACATTTAAAAGTATGATGACAGCGACTCCATACCCAACAAATAATATAAAATCTTCAGGGCCTAAAAGAGTTATCACAGGCAAAATTACATTCCCAGAGTCCATATTTGGAGCTGGCCAAAGGTCAGAGTACTAACTCAATGGTAACTGATTGAGAAAACATAAATAGAGAAAATCTTTCTTTAGCCTTGCCATCATTCGACTAATTCAGAATCCATGACCTATGAATTTAAAATGTCCATCAAGATGTTCATTTGGGTATTTTCATTTTCAGTAAATGATGGGGGTGTGGGAGACTTGGCATTTGTGCAACAGCAGCTCTGCTTATCGGATATATTGAACTTGGTACCTTTTTTTAATTTTCCAGGATCTTCACAACTTAATTTCCTTTCCCACTTTGAATCCCTTATGCTCATGTATATAGAACAAAAGTGAATGTGAAAGCAAGGGAGAGAGAGACAGAGACACTAACTGTTGCCAGCTACTACCTCCAACCGCACTAGATAACTCCAGCTTTCCAAG
>NW_006382457.1:0-2376 GCF_000327345.1 Myotis davidii
AAAAAAACATATTAGAATCACTGGTGAAGGGGGAGAGTTTGAGTGAGAAAGTGGGGTAAATGGGAGTAAATAAATGAATGAATTAGAACACTCCTTGAGGTGGGCTAGTATGATCACAACCGAAATCAAAAGAGATTAAATGATGATGTGATGTGGCAAGCATAATGTGCACCCTTTGTAAAATTCATTTCATGATGCTACATAATGCATGCACTGCCCCCAGATTCAAAACCATACCTTAATAGTGAGAAACTAACAAAGAGAGACAATATCTCGTCAGTTTGCACAGTCAGACATGATCTCCAGGAAAATGAATCACCATCAGGACCTAGTCATGCAAAGACTCTCAAACAGTGGGCAGTTGGTCTAAAAAGTGATTTCAAATGCCCACAATTACTAATTTCCTTGTATTGATTGGTGTTCTTTAGTCTCATATCCCTGCACTTGGTACTCTATGAAACATGGGGACAGGTATGCACCCTTTTTGGAATACATTGAAGAGGGCAAATCATGCACCAAAATTTGAGATAGAGCTGGTCCTGAAGAGAGGAAATTAATTCCAGATCTCTGCTTCACAGAGGACTGCCTATTGAATTATAATAGGTTCATAATTTTAGGAAAACTACTTCCAAATAGTAAAAATTATAAGTTCTACCGTGAATCAAACTGCTGGGGCTGAATTGCAAGGTCATAGGTGACCCTGACCTGAGCTCTCCAGGCAGACCAAGTGCACATTAATTCAGTGTTTTCTGTTATTAGAGCGATCACAGAAATGAAAGCATAGAGCTGGAATACTCCCCAGGCTCATATCTTATGCAGGCAGCACAGAACAATGATTATAAATCTCCTTCCAGACAGAGCAAAAACCAACCTTACAAATCTGCCTTCACTTTAGGTAGCAGAGGGGTTAAGGATATGATAAGAATTCTCCTAAATAACATTCCAATGTCTTGATAGATGGAGTCATCTGTCCCCACTAATATGGACGAAGTGAAGGAATTAATTATTTTGCAATCATGACCCGGCACAGAGATCAAGGTCGTGCTATTACATCAGCAGAACACTGACTAGTTGTGAATTATTCTTGATGAGACATCCAATTCTTAAATCTCAAGCTGGTAGTCACTGGTGGCCTATTAGCCATTATAGGTTATAAGGCATTTTATACAATACCATTATTCACAGATCCTACATTCTGCCTCTGTGGATTATAATAATGCTCATGGCTTAGGAAACTAACCTCTGAAGAATATGCAACATCTGGGTGGCAGATTTTTAAAACTCTGCATGATCATTTCCATCTACTTGACTAGTTAGCATTTACAGTCTTTATCATGATGCTTCTGCATATCTTGAAATACCACAGCATAGTCTCTGCTCACCTCTTTGTTATCAAGTGCAAAGGCACTTCAAACGATACAAATATTAGACAAAATTAAGTCAATTCCTTATCAATTTTAATTATGCATGCAAAGTCACCTAGAGATATCCTGTTTATTCTTGTGATCGAAGTATACACCTTTGAGAATCTGAGTAATAAAACGTGTGAAACAGGGAACAAGTCGTCTCCCAGGTGATCCAGAATTTCCCAAGTCAACCTAACAGGAACTGACAATTCTAAATGTTGGGTGTTTTTCCTAACTCTCCCAATAAATACCCGTTATATCAATGAAATGATGAAATGTAGTTACTGTAAACTTAGTACCTAGACTACATGTTTCTACAGACAAGATTTACGTCTCTTTTCTCAGAAAAGGAGTCACCAGCACCTATAACTGTGCAGTGTCCAGCAGCTCTTCAGTACTTGCTTAGCAAATAGATGATACTATTAGGACATCTACTTTCCGGGGCCTCTTGTATTGAATACTGAGGATGGGATCTTCCTAAGTTCTATTAAAGAAATATTTCTCTTAATTTTTTTGGAAAACATTACACCAGAGAGCTAAGGACTGTTACTGAAGAAATCACTATACAGTCTTTTTGAACAGAACTACCATTTACCTAAGTTGCAACCCATAAATTTTAAATTCTGTAAAATTACATGTTTAGTACCTATTTTAAGGAAATTGAGCAATCCTTCATGCATGAATTATAATGTGTGCTTATAAGGAGTTTTGCTTATATTGCTAAACTTTTTGACTGGCTATTTTTAAGGGTCAGTATAAAGTTGGGGAACATCATAAAATGTGCATATTCATGAGTCAGAGAGAGAGAGCAGTGGAGAATATATAGTTCAATAATGCCTGTTCTGAGGAGAGAGCTAAATTATCAGGAAACACCATTGCAAAAACTAAAAATGTAAAATAAAATATTATTTAAAATCCTTAAATGTATTTAAAAACCTAAAAATATGCTGATGTATCAGTAGGGTAAGGT
>NW_006382458.1:0-2378 GCF_000327345.1 Myotis davidii
TCCAAAATTGTGAGAAAATAAATTTCTGTTGTTGAAGTCATCCAGTTGTGGTACTTTGTTATGACAACCCTAGCAAACTAATACACCAACCCATAGACAGTCTTTTGTTTTCCAGTGTTTTTCAATGTCGGCCTTGTAGTTAATATCTCTTCACTTATTTTCTCATAAAAGAACTTGTTTCCTGTTTGTTTTTTCTTATGAGGGAGCCATAGTTACATCTGACCTTAACAATCTAACAGGGAAAAGGTTGGCTGTTTTGTGGTCATTTCATTTGTTTAAAAGATGATACCTAAGCTTAATATTTTTAAATATGTATTTTGTGTATCCCCCAGCCTTGAAAATGATATGTTCAGGTCCTAACCCCTAGGACATGTGAATGTGAGCTTATCTGGAAAAAGGGTCTTTGCAGATTAATTAAGAATTTTGAGATGAGTTCATCCTGAATAATCTGGGTGGGCCTTATATCCAATGACAAGAGCCTTTAGGAGAGACACACAGAGGAGACACTCAGAAGAGGAGGCAATGGGATCACAGTCATGGATTTAGAATGATACAGCCATAAGCCAAGAATACCTGGAGCCAACAGAAGCTGGAGAAGGCAGAAAATGAAATCTCTGTATGAGCCTTTGGAGAGTGTACAACCCTGTCAACACCTTGATCTTGGATTTCTGGCCTTCAGGTATGTGAGAGAATTCTTTCCTCTTGTCATAAGCCATTCATCATGGCAGCCCTAGGAAACTAATTCAAGCCTTGGTGACATCCAACATCTGCACTTATATGTTCTCAAGTGCAGTTTATGCTACATATGTTATGATCTGGGTTAAATAGGGAGACAATATTATAGCTAAGAGATTGGTTTCACCTTGAACTGATCTCTTCTTTCTCAGAATTTTTAAGTTTTTACATTATCAATATGCATTACAATTTCCAAAGAGTTTTTGATGATACATTCTCTCACCTGAAAAACTCTAGGGATACATAGTCTCTAGGGATAGATAGGGGGAGCATAATTATCCTCAATATTAGTCTCTAGGAATAGATAGCAGAAGCATGATTATCCTCAATCCACTGATGTAAGAACTGAAGTGTGAGTTAATAATTTACACAAATGATCAGATCATACTTACTGATTACCAATGGATGTCCTTTCGACTCCCACTGTGGTGCCTGTAGACCAGCATTCATGCAAGTGACTGGCCAAGGACCTCCAGGGAGATAAGGTCTGGACTGCAGTGTTATCAACTTGTGGTCTCCTCATTTGGCCTTAAATACAGCACTATATTTCCCATTCCATCAGATGGGAGTTTTTATTTTTGGAAAAGCATACAGAAATGAAAATATTTTTATAATGTAAAATTTCACTTGCACAGGCCATTAAGCTGAATGTTTTGTCTCTATGAGGCTAAGAGAACTGTTGGGAATGAGAATGGGTAACCTCCCTGGCACTAACTTAAAAAGTTGAGGCAAGTGCTACTATTTCATATCCAGCTTTCATTAATTGTTATTATTAACCTAGCAGAGAAAATAGATATAAAACTTCTACATTATATCAAACACAATAATAAACATCTTTAAGTGTTGCTCATTTGTCTTTCAGAATAAGTCTGTAGGTAAGCATCGGTATTCCTTTGAAGCTTAGAGAGGTTAAGCAACATGTCCACGTCACAGAGCTATGAGTGTAGGAGCCAGCATTCAAAGCCCAGATTGTTTGATTCCACAGTCTCAAGAAATAGACATGCTCTACATGGCAGGACCAAAGTGCCATCGACACATCCCTAGTGGTTATGGTTATTACCAGACCTGCATGGACTTGGTGCCTTCCTCTAGCTGACCATTTATCAAAAGCAAAAAAGCTGTGTTTTGGCAGCTCTGGGCTACTGGGCTACTGGGTCCCTGACATAACACTGACTAAGTGTCATATTTTCCTATCTGATTTCACAAGGCTATTACTTAGAGTGTAGCAATAAGGGAGCATAAACAGAGCTCTGACTTTGGGGAAGTAAATACCAGCTAGAAGAATCATTTGGCATCCCTCAAGACTTTTAAATCTACTGAAATGTCAGGTACAATCAGTTTCTTGGCAAAGGACAGAAAAGCAAATCTGTGGATTTTTATAAAAGTCCCCTGGACGATCAATGCTAGAAATGAGTCAACTAAGCCCTGCTTTGGCTCATGTCTTCCTGGATTATTTGCACATTCTATTGCATCTCCTCTGGTGGACAATGAGTGAGGATTTAATTTAGCTGTCAATCCAGGTAGTTATCTAACTGCAAGCATGACTCATTGATACATTTCCCCATTACTACACCTGGAACATGGAACAGAGAACTGACAGAGTTGCACTCAGTCTGAGGAGGAAGCAGGGGAAGAAAGAACAT
>NW_006382459.1:0-2371 GCF_000327345.1 Myotis davidii
TTCATGCAACAGGCCTCTAGTAAATAAATAAAAATGCTTTTGAATTCTGTGTTAAACAAATGATAACAAAATCACTATCATTCCTTCAGTCTCATTCAGGTTGTCTTCTCAGAGCCTTATCTGTCCAGACCTGTCCCACACAGACTGCTATTTCCTCTGAACTCCCATGATGTTTTATGCCCATAAAAATCATTTTAATCTTAAATTTTATAATTATAGCAATGTATGGTAGTATAAGCCTGTATAGCACATGTCAATTTAAAATATGCACATTCACACATACCAATTATGTATCATGAATGTGTCTTCAACCAGATTTTAAGTGCAAGGCATACATCAAAGCTTCTAATACAGTGTCTGGCTCAAAATAAATACTTAATAAATGTGAATTTTCTTTCTTTCTTTGGAGTCCAGACCCATGCTTATACTTACATTATTCCCTTTTATCCTTCCCTAAGAACCTACCTCAGCATTAACCCAAAGGCGAAAACAAAAAACAGGCACTTAATCACTAGTTATTGAAAGAATTGTACACCCACTTAAACAATAGAAACTTTTAAGTTAGCAGTGCTAAACAGGGGAAAAAATAAATGGCAAAGAAAATCTAACACAAAATTTTTCTGTTGCATAATCATCTTAGATTGATTAGCAGATTTTAATTTTAGTATGCTTTAGTTTTACTAAGTAGATATATTCTTAAACTACTGCTTTGGTTCTTTTCTGGAAGTCCCTATAGGAAAAGCTTGAGACATGGTCTTCAATTAAGTTTTGAGCATCAGAAAGGCAGAATAATCCACAGAAGAGAGCCAAAATTTTAGTTAATTATTCAAAATGTAAAATGTATTTTAAAAAACAAAAGGGCAAAGCAAAGCTCATTTGCCAAGAAATGAATCATTCAAACACATACAACAGCACCTACTGTACATGTTCAAGAAGTTTTAGCAGACGACTTTCTCACACACTTTGGCTGCGACATCAATAACCTAAACATCCCAGATTAAACACTTCAGACCCCGAATCACTCTAAGCCATGTAAAGCAATAAACCTTCAAGATAAAAGGCAAGTAGAATGGCAGAATTCGTTGAAAAGCCATGTGCAGGCTATGTTTATGTTTGATTTATTGAACAAAGGGTGAATGCTAAAAGCCCTTTTTGTTACCCTTCTTTGGAAATATTAATACAAAGTTAGTAAGATCATTTACAGTATGGTGTTAAGAAATAAACATTATCAATTTTCCTGACACTGCAGAATGCAGCCTGAACTTAATTTCAAATAAGTTTCAGAAGAAAAGCTAACAATCACAAAAGGAATAAAATGAGATTAAAATGTAATACAAAAATGCTTTATTACTTTACAAGTGGAGGCAAGACTGAAGGCTCATAATTATATAATATTTAATGCTTAACTTTATTTTTGGTGGTAACTCTGCAAACCATCAGTCATGAAAAATATTAAAGAGCACACACAATTAAGTACCACATAATTAAAATAAATGTCAGTTGATATATTTTGCTTACTTTGCATTTCTGATTTATATGTTTTTCTTAATACATAGTTAAGGCAATATATACTCAGTAGGAAAAGCAATATTGCCCCTGCATGCCCAACAAATCACCTACAAAAGTGTTGCATGCAACATCATTTACTTAGAGAAAATGGTTGTTTTTCTATAAACACATTATTTATTAGAGCACTGGATGCCATCTACATGCTAATGTAGTCTTCTACTTCACAAAATTATCCACACGGTTGCAGTGGTTTTTCTCACTCCACTATCACCACCTCCCTTCACCCCCAGTTAGTTCCATCCTCACTTAGGTCTCCGTCATGCACTATCTGTCCACATATACTGAAAATAACTGAAAAAAAGCCATGAAGAAATAACTAAAACCACAAAAGCATTCTAAACCCTGACAATTCTAACAATTAGTCCATCACTGTATTCCCACAAGCAAACAAATCAACAGATCCATCCCCATCCAAACCATTTTAAAAGCCTCCAGAATAGATCTATATAAAGTAAACTATTAAAACGGCTATTAAAACTATACAAAATATGTTGCCAAAACCATGCAGAGCAAGTCCAAAATAGTGATATTCACAACTAAAGAAAAATCTAAAATCTAAAAGCAAGGAACCACGTTACATTATCTCAGAACAGCAAAAATGCTGTCATATTTATTTTCCAATATGTATATAAATATTATGCACCAAAAATATGTTTTAGTTATAACTTCACCCAAAGCCATACAACCTCCTATCTGCTTAAAGTTGGTTATCTGCCTTAGACTCACCTCTGAGGAAAACGTCACTGTCACAACTCAGTGTCTTGGTTCCAGAAACTTTGGCTCTGTCTGGCAACCAACCCAT
>NW_006382460.1:0-2378 GCF_000327345.1 Myotis davidii
TTTTTTTTAAACCAACTGTTTATCAACTGCACTTATGGCAACAGAAAGTGTGTCAAGTGTGGATGACCAAGTGTGCGTTTTTAAGCATTCGCCGAACTTCTAACTGCCTAACAACAGGAAAACAAATACCTGTAGGATATGCCAAGCATTCTTCCTGCAATCTTTGTTTAGGTTTATTTGGTTTGGTTTAGGAGAACTAATTTTCAAGTTACAGCAGATGTGTCATGCTCTGAGTAATTTCTGTGTACGCACTAACCATATTTACAGCATCCCTCTTATGTATTCCAGCTGCAAAGTTGATGTCCCCAATTGTGTGCCAGGCAACAACTATACCATTGTCCTGTTTACTTTTATGCCCTTTCTAAATGCAACCTTTCAGTTGGCAACATTTCCAAAGTATTGCGTAGAGAACTTGTTCATGTGACACTCATTTAAGTGACACGGCTAACATTTCTGCCCACTTAGTTTGTGAGAGATAGATTGAGAAAACACGCGGCCTTCTTTCAGCAGAGATGTAACACAGAGACCTGGACTACTTGTGGATATGGAAGCACCTCTGTGGTCTCATGCTAGAGGTGGTTTATTGGCTGCAGTGTCCTGGCAAATCTAACATTGACTGATATTGCACAAAGAGTTTTCTTTGAATTCCTAGTTCTGAATGCAGGACTATGACTTCATAGATAGAGTGATAATCTAGGTGGATGAAATGATCTTACTGACTTAACTGATTCACAGAGTTGCTATGAATATATTTCCAATTCAACAAAAGCATTTTCATTGGCTAGTATAAACTTTTTCACGTTACTCATGTCATCCTCAGAAAAATGCTGTAAAAGTGGTACTATTATCCCTATCCAACAAAAGAAGAAACTGAGACCCAGAGACATGAAATAATGGCCTATGGTTTCCCAGATAAGATGTGAATGTCTAATTATATGTCAGGATTTTGGAGATTAAAGCTACAATGCCTTCATTCTATGCTGTGCAACCACTCACTAGTTGCAGGTGAAGGAAGGCTTGTTAGATAAATACTGATGTATGTCAACCATGACATTTGTTTTCTTAGTGACCTGAATATGTCATTTACCTTTTTGGGTCCTTTACAAAATAGAAAAGAAGTTGCTCCTTTCAGTGAAGAATGCTACATTTTAAAAAAATTCCCTATTTTTAATACAAGGAATATAATGGCTAGAATATATCCGTGGAAAAATTTCAGAACAATAATAGTATAGGATGAGAGTTAAGGTAATATATACTTTATTTCCACAAGAAAAAACACACACACATTTGTACAAACACACACACATGCTTACACACATGTGTGCATGCACACACACATCTTGCTCTTTGAACCTGGTAGAATTTTAAATAGTAACTTTAAAACTGAAATGCTTAAGCGTACCAAAATGAGTTATTCTGAAATAGTACTCTAAGCACATCAGACTTCCCTAGAAAACATGCAAAAGCTACCAAAACTCTATAAAATTCTTGTTGCCCCAAATAATTGACTTTGCCTTTGGCACCTTTTTAGTTTCTATTTGCTTGCCCTTTTTCTAGCTGGAATTTCTGTCCCAAACAACTGATAACAGTGTGTGTCTCCATTTTAATGGATCTTTTTCTCATGGAAAAATAACGTACCACTCAGGTGTCATTAGTTAAAAGGGGTTTATAAGTACAGTTTGTGATAAAATAAAATAATTACAGGACTAAAAATCTCATTAAATAATTCAATAAAATATGTTATGTTTTTAAAAAATTAGGCTCTAGGAGCATAAGTACCCAGAAAACTAGTGTGTATACATCATGGATCCTTCCATCAAGTGGAGAAATAAATGAAAATAAATAGTATATGTTAAACACAAAAGACGTAGCTGAGAGAAAAGAGTAATAAATAAAAGTAAGGTTGAGAGGGTTCATCAGAAACTTCACAGAAATATCAAAGCCACATTTGAAAGATTATCAGAGAAGAAAATAGGATGAATTTCATACTGTTGTATTGTATAATTTACTAAAATATATTTACACATCAACCATGTGACATATAGTGTACATTATCTACCCCTTAAGGTGGTTAAATAGCATTTAAAACTCCTATTTAAGGAGTATACACTGCAATTTGGCTAGATTGAAAGGTTCTAACCCAAGAAGGTTCTCAACTTTGTCTATAAATGCGATCACCTAGGGAGGTTTGGAAAATACTGATGACTGGACCTCACCCCTTAGAAACTATAATTTTATCGATCTGGGGTGTGGACTGGGTATTGGATATGGAAAACTCTCCAGAGGTGATTCTAACATGTAGCCATGGTTGAGAACCACTGCTCTAACCACATCACAATACTCACAAAGTTGCCAAACTACAACTATTTTTTTTCTTT
>NW_006382461.1:0-2379 GCF_000327345.1 Myotis davidii
CCTAGTAACATGAGAAAACCAGATGTAAATATGGGGCATCATGAAGAACATACAAAGCAGGAGCCAGTTCATATTATGCTAGGAGACTTGAATTTTATCTTAAAGTCAGTAACACTGAAGGGTTTTAAATAGAAAAGATAACATGCTCTGGATTGCATTTTAGAAAAGTTATTTTTAAAAGTGAGAAGGAGAAGGGGAAGAGGGAGAGAGAAAGGAAGCTGGGAGATAAGTTAGGAGGTATTTGTAGTAGATCAAGGAGGAGTGACTTCAATAGGAATTCAAAATTCTTAGTAGAGGCAAAGTTAGTGAGGTAAGGAGCCATAAGCAAAAAAAGACTCAGGATCATACTGAGCAGGCTTCTAGCCAACTCGAGTTGATGCAAAGTCAGAGAAGAGTCATGGAGAACACAGGGTCCATATCAAGTCATGGATGATTTCCTAAACCCAGGAGTCCAAGCTTACAATTTCATGAGACAACTGGGATGCAGCTGCAAGGGTGTTGATGTCCTGGTCCCTGAGGTGGACCTGCCCCATGCATTTCCATCAGCTGGGCAATTCTTACAGGATTTGGTGTACATACCCAAAGAGCAGGGGAAACCAACAGCCCCTGGCCCTTCAGAATAATTATCTGGCTTTCACTCCAAATAAATGAATAAGTAAATATGCAATCATCAATACACCTCTTATTCTATTACAATTTGACAGGATGAAAACTCAGGATTGCACAAAATGAGATTTCCTCTAATGACTCTGTGAATAACAGAAGAAATTCATCTCATTCCCCACATTAGTAGTCCAAGGGCCTCAGAGCTTGGGGGTGTTTAAGAAGCTGGCAGAAGACTCTAAGAAGGATAACTGAATTCCTGAATCAGGAGTACAATAAATTATTTTTTGGATGACTAGAAGAACAAAAGTTTGTGGGTTATGATAAACAAATGACAAAAAGAACACATTTGAGATGTCAGACTTGTCATGTAGAGCCCTAAGGACTTGGGAGTCTCTGAAAGGACAGCTTGGAATGTTTATATCTCAGGCTTCTGAGGGTGAGTCAGATTTGCTTGGGAGTCTGGGACCCTCAGTCTTTAAACATTACTACCCAACCTCACACTAATGGGGTGGGAAGACCCTCCAGGGTTCACAACATTCAGGGGCTTCACACCGTGTTTAGTCCATTTCTAGATTAAAGAGAAAGAAACTGGACTCCTGACAATACCAACTGTGGCTAATATTCATTGAAAACCTATGTACATCAAGCACTGTTTTTTTAGCTACTTTATATACATTACT
This sequence comes from Myotis davidii, assembly GCF_000327345.1. NCBI lineage: Eukaryota > Metazoa > Chordata > Mammalia > Chiroptera > Vespertilionidae > Myotis > Myotis davidii. Next base: position 1,287 of record NW_006382461.1, read on the forward strand.
TACTTCTCAGAACCATCCTAATAGGGTAAGTGCTGTTATCATCAACCCCGCTTTTGAGATGAGCAAATTGGGCCTGGTTGAACTTAAATATCAAGCTCAGAGTCATGTAACTAACTGCAGCAGACTTAAGATTCAAAGGCTGGTTGCTTTGATTCCAGAACCCGCTTCTAACCACCCTTAGCCTACCTATACTGTTAGATGAAGCTGTCATTTAGTAAATTTTATTCTACAGCCTTTGATTATAACTAGAAGCAAATACTTAAAGGGCAAAGAGGATAATCCAGAGATGAAAAGAATGAAAGGACTCTAACTCAGAATCACTGTCCTTGTACTTATATAAAATATGAAATAAAATAGCCACATCTCTAAAAGGATTGACAGCAAAATGGCCTACTGAATTCTGTGATGGACTTTCTGTGAAACCCAGCTTAGAAAACTCATGTGTAATCCAGGCTTCCTCATCCAGACAAAACTGAATCAATATCAGATTGTTGACTGAATCAATATCAACTTGAATTGTTGAAGAGACTCTTCTGGTCTTCAAATTTGCTCCTCTAAGTACTTAATGTTTGATGAATGAATAAATTAATGAGTCTACCTGTGTTACCTCATTCCTTCCTTAGGTTTTACTATCTCCCTTCTATACTTGCTGCCCATTTCCTCAAGGGAAATAGAGTTCATACATAGTCACAGCATTAGCCAAGATTTCATAACTGTTCCCTGTGCCCTGATATGAAATGTAAACTTGTCTGATCTTCAGGGTTCTCTGTTAATCCCAGATCTTTACCTGAACCCTTTCTACCTAAAAAACAACATTTGCACTTGCCAGCCCTTTTCCTTAGCATACTCTACCTTACTCTTATTATTGATATGCAAATCCTCAGAATGAGAATGGAACTTGGAGATCAAGTCCTACCTCCTTCCCAGAGTTGGAAAACTCTTCAGAACATCCTTGTACCACCATCAACCAAGCCCTGCTTTGAAAAATGATCCTTCATTTGCCACTTAAAATGATAAGAAACTTACTTCTGTTAAGAAACCTTCCCTTAATAATTAATAAATTCACAGTGGCCAAGACATGGAAACAACCAAA
>NW_006382462.1:0-2380 GCF_000327345.1 Myotis davidii
TGCATGAATTTTGTGCACTGGGCTTCTAGTAATTGTATAAGTGTGTCTGTGGAGGAGAGGGGTGGGAACCTATCTGCAGGTGGAAAGGATGGTTTAGGGTAGGAGTATGCAGAGCTCTTCCCTGGCCTGAGAGGAAAGGCAGCTACGTGAGCACAAAGGCAGTTTGGCTGATAGATTTGGTGTCAGGAGATGGGGACATTCTCAGGAGGGCAGCATCTGATAGTGATACAAGAGTGAGGAGGGTGTTTCAGGAGAGAGATGAAGTGTTTCCCTTGGAAATTGAGAGGGTAGTTATGGAAAAGTACCTGATGACTCAGCAGAGCTAAGTGGATACTTGTAGTCTGTGGACATAGATTGAAAGTGAAACCATTGGTTGTGTGTTGCTCTCTGGTTACACTCAGCTCCCTGGAAACAGGCATGGAGTTAATGGAGAGTTGGACTCAACCAGGGCAAAAGACTTGAACAGACACTTCACCAAAGGAAATACATGGAAGGCAAATAAATATATGAAATATCTTTTGCACCTCTAGCCATTAGGGAAATACAGAATTAAAACCATGATGTGATACTATTACACACTCCTTAGTATGGCTAAAATTAAAAAATACCGATTCCTTCAAATATTGACAAGGCTTTAGGAAAACTGGATCTCTCATAGATTGCTGGTTGGAAAGTAAAATGGTATGGCCATACTGGAAAACTATGCATTTTCTTACAAATTTGGACATATACTTACCATATAAAACAGCAATTATTCCTGGCATTTATTTTAGAGAATGGTAAACTGATGTTCACATGAAAACCTCTATACAGATGTTCATAGCAATTTTATTTATAATAATCAAACTGGAAACAAACCAAATGTCCTTCCACTTGTGAATAGTGAAACAAAATGTAATGCATCCATACTAAAGAATACGACACAGCAATTTTAAAAGTGAACAACAAATTATTGATTTGTGCAACAACTTGGATGGATCTTGAAGTCATTGTGCTGAATGAAAAAAGTCAAACTCAAAGGCTGAATTCTGTATGATTCTATTTATACAACATTTTTGAAATGACAAAAGTATAGAGATGGAGAAGAGATCAGTGGTTGCCAAGAGTTTGGAAGGGGCACAGGTTGGGTGTGTCTACAAAGAGTTGCCCAAGAGGATTCTTTTGTGACAAAGAAACAGTTCCAAATCTTGAATGTGGCTGTCATTACATGAATCTATACGTGTGATAAAATGTCCTAGAATTATGCACAATAAAAATGTGTGCATGTGAAACTGGGTGAGATCTGAGTAAGATGTGTAATGCGAAGAATTGTATCCTACCCAGGTCAATTTCTTGGTTTTGAAAGTGTTCTGTATTTGTGTAAGATGTCACCATTGGCAGAGGCTGGGTGACGGGCAGACAGGAACTCTCTGCAGTAATTTTGCAACTTGTTGTTGGTCTATAATTAATCAGATTGAAAAGTTTGTTGGATTTACTACCTACATGCATATTGCGGTTACCAAGCATGAGAACAAGGTTTATGCTGGAAAGAAGATTGTAAACTAGGCATGTAGTCCATGAGATAATATAATAAGCATTCACACAACTACCATTAAATTTAAGTATATATTAAAATTTTATCATATTTGCTTCTGATATCTCTTTAAAAATGAATAAATAAAATTTTTCAGTTATAGCTAAAGGCCTAACTTTCACTCACTGATCTCTTCAGAGTTTCTGAAGTTGATATGCATTATGTTCTCACATGTATAACAGGATGTTAAAACAGCTCAGATCTAAATATGAAGATACTATAGATACATTTCAAAAGAGGTAGGATATATCATGCAGAATTTAAATACGAGATTTCTGATAACCGGTTACCAACTCTTATGCCATCATCCATATCAAAGCTGTAAACAATTAGAGTTGAAGTTTTATATGAGGCATAAAACATTGAGTGTAATTGAAAGATGAACCATCCCTCCTGCTCCAATGTGACCTTTTGCAGGCAAAAAGACTGTAGTCCAGAAGAGGGTGCATTCTTTTGTTTCTCGCTTCCCACTTCCCCCAACCCTTGTCCTTGTTCCACCTCCTGTTGTTTCTAGATGTGGTTTCAGACCCTGTAGGGTTGAACATATCCTAGAGTCAGTGTCAGGAGAGCAGGACTTTCCTCTTTGGCTTGTCCTGCTTGGGTGACCTTGCTGGCGATGTCTGGACTTGACAGTATTGTAGAGTTGACTCTAACTCATTTTGCAAAACTTATGCCAACTTCTGACACTTCAAGGCTACAAGAGACATGGCTCATTACTCACTGCACTTCATCCAATGATCCATTAAATTTTTTTATTTTATTGATTTTAGATAAAGGAAAGGAGAAGGAGAGAGAAATAGAAACATC
>NW_006382463.1:0-2383 GCF_000327345.1 Myotis davidii
GGCAGGAGGACGAGAAAGCCTCCTGGGGTGATGGAAATGTTTTATATCCTGATCTGGATGGTATTTACACAGGAGTATACCTATGGAAAAATACCACACCGCACACATAAAAATGTGTGGCCTTCACTGTGTATAAATTTTACCTCAACAGTAAAGGAAAACAATAGTAACGGAAGAACAGAGAGAAAAGACCTCTCACTGATACCCACAAGTCTAGAGGCTGGCGACCTGGCACCAGCTCTTTGGAAAAGCTTAAAAAGAGGCAAAAAGGCCATGAGTTGTCCTCCCCAAATGAGCCATGGAACTGGTTTCTAACAAAGTTAGTTAGCCAGCAGGTGGCCAAGTTCAAATGCAAATACATAATTGAAAATGTGCTCATGAAAGAAACGGTGAAAGCAAGACATACCTGTGGCACCGCAGAGCCCTGCAGACTTCCCCCTTTCAAGTTCTTTAGACTCATCACCCCAGTTCGTCCTGACAGCAACCTCAGGGGGTGGCTACTCTGTCTCCCATTTAGACGGGATAGGCAGAGACCCAGGGAATTCAAGGACCTGAACTCCTGGCCCTGCCAGGACTCAAATCTCAGCATCCAGCTAGAGTCTGTGCCCATCAGAAGAAACCATGCCGCTCCCAGGAGAACAATGCCAACATGTGGAATTCTTTGTCTATACCAAGAGCCAGTTTTAGAGACGGTCATTTTACCCAAATTTGATTTGGGAATAATCTGGTGTGGGAACTGATGGTCAGCCTTCTCTTCAGAAAAACCTCAGGTCAGCAGTCTGTGAGGCGTGTCAAGGTGAGAGCTGCTTGTCTCACAATCTGTGTCCTGCAAACCAAGAGAGAGTGCAGCTCCGTGGGGTATGTTGAAAGAGGACATCTCTTACGTTTGACAGACTTTATAACCTCGAAGAGGACATCAGCAGCTATACAGGAGGCTGTGACAGGCCGGGCTGTGCCACCTCTGCCAGAACCTCAGGTCTCCTCACACAAGCCTGGAGTGGATCCAATAACGTGAGCCAGTAGGTTGACGGTGACACCGGAAATTAGACAGACTGTGGTAGACACTGTTAGCACCTGCCCTCCAGCCATCACTCCCACTTCCTCTCTACAGGCCCTGACTTTGCTGTAGCCCCAGGAGATGAATCGTGGCTGGGCTAAGGCCAACACAGTCATCTCATCTGGTTTCCCCAGATTCGCACTTTCCCAGTTTCCTTTGTGATCACCATTCAGGTCTAGCAACAAGACATAAAGACAAATCTGATTAAAAGATTCTTGCTTCCTGATTAAAAAAAAAGACAAACACTTAATGGAAGAAATTACCCCTTCCTCCTCCTTCCTGCCTTGAATGTGGTCGTGCGAGGAGGGCATGATGGCTGGAGCTGTGGCAGCTATCTTGTCATCAAAAGGTAATAAGCTTAAGAAAAGCAAGCACAGTGAGGATTGCCGAGCAGAGAGATCAAAAGAGCCTTGTTGACGTTTTTGGGTTGTTCATCGACTCTAGATAAGACTTCTTCCTGAGATGATTCACTGTCATGATGGTTTAAGCCACTGCCTACTTGGGTTTCTGCTACATGTATCCTATCTGACACAAAGGACAGAGGCAGATAGACACGGGTTGCAGGATTAAAGTCACATGAATGAGACCATTTGAGAAGCAGGGACAGGCCAAAGATCTGGAGGTCGGCGGGAGGCGTCATCTGGCCAAGGGATGGTTTCTCAGCATTTCCTGGGCTATCTGACCTACCAACAGAAGGCCAAGCCTGCTAGGCCCACCGCTGTGATACTATTCCAGGTGTCTCTCATCCATGATTACCCAAAGCTGGCTCAAAAAGAACTGCTGCCCTTCATAGCCACAGAACTACAGGGATCTGAGGTTCTGACATACTGTAACCTTGGACCAAGGAGAGAAGCGAACCTGCTGGACAATGACATCTCTTTTTCAGTTCAGCCCATTCCTAAGAAATAGCTAGTCATTGCAAATGCAGCCCACGCCTTAATCAATAGGGCAGCTGTGGAAGTTCTCTGTATTCTTTCCTGATGGAACGTGAGTGTGGACTTTCCATATTATAATGACCTGTAAGTCAGGAAGTCAGCTGCAGAACCCACATGAATTAAAGATCAGACACGAGGCTCCAGGTGCATCTCTGGCTGTGCAGGCTCCAGCAGCCACACTCCTGTGGCCAGGGGTGCTCTGAGGGAGGAGGTGGAGGCTTGCAGCAGCCCTGAACCAATGTCTCAGCAGAGAGGTTTATCCTCAGAGCATCCAACTGGGGCAGGTCAGAATGGGTAACTCAAGATCTATAAGACACGGGAGTCCAAATTCAGGCCAGAAAAAAAAGCCATGAAGCTAGGGACCAGTTCAGATCTACAGTGGGGCCTTGAC
>NW_006382464.1:0-2383 GCF_000327345.1 Myotis davidii
TTTTTTTTTTTATGACAAGAGCAGAGACAATCACTGCTTGCACCAACATCAACCAGATCAGATCACAGCTAGCTGTCTGCCTTCAGTAACATTTCCTCCCTAGCTCAGCAAAAAATGAGCTGAGTGTATAAATAATGATAAAAGAAAGGCTTAGCTTCTTTCAAAATATGCACCTTTAGAGAAATGAACAAACTTTTGAGCTCAAAGATTGCCTGAGGCATTTTAAATAATTTATTTCACTCACCTAGGAAGGAAGAGACATTATATGATTACTTCCATTTTTGTCCATTTTTGCTTTTATATGACCAAAGGCCTAAGCTCCCCCCTGATGCCCCCCTGTAACTCCCATAGTGTTAATAGAACATATAAGCACTTTTCAAAGAGGTAAGGGCAGTGCTAACCCCTGAACAATTTCACAGGGGCATTATCTTCCCTACTCTTCCTCCCTGACCTCTGATAGATATATGATATGCAACGCTGATGACTAAGTGATTAGTACTGTACTCTGAAGGGGTAGGACCTTACTCCTTACCTTTCTCTATCATAAATCTCAATAAAGATCTGTTTCCTATACTTTTAAGGAAAGGAGAAAGCATCCAGTGTTAGAAAGATAATTTTGTGCATCCGAAAACATGAACAGCAAACAAGAAATTAACTGGCTGTATCTCTTCACTTAAAAGGATATCTAAGATCTCATGTAAAACAAGTCAGAATAATACCATGTATAGTTTAACTTATGAGCAAAATATAAATGTTGAAAAAAATTATACTAATAGCAAACACTAGTGATCCTGAGAAAATCAAATGAGAAAGTAGATGAAACTTATTTGTGATATTATTCAAGACACATGATTTAACACTCAATTAACAGGCTCCCAATATGTACTGAAGCTACTACTAAAAACTGAGGTTATAGAAATAAAAAATATGTCACTTCTGAAAGGGTCCGTAAACATGTAAAGGAGGAAGACAAACTGCAAACAATTACAATGGTGGGTGATGGATGAAATGCAGGGGTGTATGCAGAATATACATAACAATCTCTAACTTAGTCCAAAGACAGAAGGAAAAATTTCCAAGAGGAGGCACTTGAGAAGTTGTTTTATGAAAAGGAAGTGCACAAATAAAAAGATGGGTAGAGAGCATGTGCATGAGGCCAAGGCATGTGACAATAGAGTGCATTTGAAAAGAACTTTAAATTTTTATTTGTAGTTAAACATACACTTACCATACAATCTAGCAGTCACACACTTAGCTATTGATTCAACTTGTTTTTAAACTTGCAAATGAATATTTATAGTATCTTTATTGACAATTATCAAAAACTAGAAGAAACCAAAATGCCTTTCAATAGGCAACCAGATGGACTGTGTCCACCCACCCTGCACTGGGTTACCACTTAGAGATCAAATGAAACAAGCTATTAATTCACACCAGGACATGGGTGTCTGAAAGAAGCCAGACCACCAAAGATACAAATAGTATACTTCAATTTATGTGGCACTCTAAACCACTAAAAAAAACACCAAAAAGCTAAGGATAGAAATATATCAATGGTTATCAGTGGTTTGAAGAAGAGAGTACAGAGGATTCTTATAGTGATGAAAAACTTTTGGATAGTACCATAGTGGTGGATATAGCACACAATGCATTTGTCGAAACAATAGAACTTTACAGTACAGAAAATGAGCCCTTAATCTATGCAAATTTACAAAATCAGCCAGGTGGTAGGGAACCAACCAGGATGGATCGTAGACTGTGACAAAAGAACTTACGACATTATCTCATTGAAGGTGGCAGTAGAAAAAGTTTCTGACCTAAATAACTTTGGAAAACAGATTCTTTAACTGGAAACTCTAAGACTAAAAAGACAATGATGGATGTGCTCATAAATACTGTACTCTACTTTGGAAAGGTGCATATCATGGGCACATGAGCTAAAAATTCTGAAACTGCTCTGCAGATATACTGAAGTTGAACAAACAAGTAAATAGATGGGAGTCATGTTTCTCACTATTGGAGACTGAAGTTGCAGATAATCAAGGGAAAAATACATAGGTTAATACTCAGTAACATCATAATGGACTCATGTTTAGCTACATATTATAGGTACAGACTGATAGATATCGTTATAGACATAATGTGTGTGGACAGGTTAGTATACATACATATATTGCCTTGCTCTATCCATTGAAAGATTCTAGAATCAATGACACCTGGGTAGCAATAACCATGTCCAATGGACAGATCTTGATTTCAAATACCATTTTCCAGTAAAAGAAACCAGGGCTTGAGGGTTTTAGGATTGGGGCAGAAATATAAAAAGTGCTCCTGGGCATCTTCTAGTCCAGAAATTAAAGAAGTGATAGAAAATACAAGGCAA
>NW_006382465.1:0-2393 GCF_000327345.1 Myotis davidii
TTTTTTTTTTTAAGATCCCAGGTAAGGCTAATATATAGTTCAGGTTGAAATCTACTACACACGTATTTTAAGATTGTTAGGCCAACATGAAATGTAAGCCACCTTGTTAAGTAAATTGAAGAGTGAACTCAGAGGCCTTGAGAAAGGATGTTCCATTTCCAATGTACTCTGCAATTTATGATTTACAGCAAGTCCAACAAATATTTCTTCAGCACCTACTATGTGCCAGGCTCTGTGGTAAACCCTGGAGACATGAGAATAAATAAGACAGACACGCCCTGCAGTCACAGAGTGTAGAATTCAGTGGATATTTGTAGGCAGCTTTTTCAGCTTCCTGTGTTCCAGCTACTATTCTACCTGTTCTTGGTATTTTCGGACTATATCAGGGTTTTCTTTAAGTAGCTATTGGGTTTTCCTACCTGGAACTTCTGCTTTTAAATTTCTTACAAATACAGACGAAAACTAGTGACCTCGTATATCTTTATAACAGCAGTAAGAACACAGGTAATGAATTGATTTTTGAAATTAATTAGCATTTCAAAGAATCACCTGAAATATACATAAGGCACATTATTGGCTTATGATGATTTGATCCTCTGTTGTGAAGTCTATAAGAGAAATAAAAGTCGGCACAAACTATACTGACTGCTCTTATGATAATACATGTCTGATCTCTATCAGAAGTGTTGACATATAATTTTCCTCCTTTCCCTAATTATTGATGTGAGTTTGAGTGTAATTTGAGTTAAGCTCTAAATTATTTCCTAAGCTTTTCACAAAAATAGTTTTGGCTGTAAAGGGAGTGCAGAATAGTAAATACGCTCCATCATTGGTAGGATGTAATGTAATTTCTCTTGGCTATGATCATCGGAGGCATCTGCTCACTATGGTTTGATGAGGTAAATTGAAATAATTGCTCCATTCTTACATGGAAGAACATGAATACAATGAGCAGTGTTATCAAACATACAGTGCAAATAAGTAGCAGAAATTTGAGCAAGAATTGATTCAAAAGAAATATATATTTTAGTCCTGTATGGAGCCCACCACAACTTTCTCATGGCCAACCCAGGTTGCATAAATAACGCTAGTGGGACCTATTGATATACAGAGATGTTCTCGAACATTTCTATTATATATTCACCAGGCAAGGAGTGCATTTTCCATTTTTTAATTAACAAAGATCTTTTTTATTCTCTCTAGAATACCAATTTTGAAAGAAGTTTCTGTATTGTTATAATCTCCAAATATTTCTTCAAGTACAAGCTTCATTCCAAAGCAATACATATGTGAGTTCCTAACAAGGTACACTTTTAAATAGTAGAATGCGTCAGATTTCCTTGAGAGCCCGGGTCACTCTGGGCACATTGCTGAACCTTCTGGGCCAGTAGGGTCTACCTGTCATGTTCCATCAGTTATCCACCAGTGAAGGTGGCCCTGAGGAAACTGATGCCAACATCATGCATGCACAATGGGGTAAGTAGATGAAGGACTCTAAGCTGGGAGTTTTTTATATTGTGAGTCAAGAAGGAAGACAAAGAGTTGTCTCGAAGATTATAATAACAACTAAAATAATAAAGGCAACTAACAGTAACTTACATTGTATAGATCTGTTCAAATCCCTACTTGATCATTTTCCATGACAAAGAACTCATCACTTTCTTAAGTATGTTGTTATATTTTTAGCTGGTTCTAGTAAAGAATTCCTGTCTGTCCATCATAACTTATCTTGTACAACAGTTTCCGTCTATTAACTCTTCCATATGCTAGCCATGTAAACATCTAAAGAAACTTATCATTCCTATTACAAGCATTCTCTTTCTGTGTTAAAGTCCTCAGTTTCAGAAGCAGTTCATTGTATTATATAGTTTCAGATGCCCTTTGTTTGGATTCAACCTGCTTTGAATGCTCTCTGGTTTGTAATTATCCTTGTCAGTTAATTCATCTCCAAATTAGACACAATATTCCAGATTTGAGCTTAATAGTGCAGATGTCTGTGGGAATATATCTTTGCTTGTTTGGAGCACTTGACCTTTTGTTTCCGTGCCACATTGAGGACGCAGGGTAAGTTCATGGTCTACTGAAGCCCTCGAGGTCTTTTTTCATATCAACTGCCGTCCAGTCATGTTGGGGTTTTCCAACCCTGAATTAGTGCATATAAGGTTTAGTGTTTAGTACTTTATATTTATTCCTGTCATATTTCATATCTGTGGTTGAAATACATCATTCCATCCTATTAAAAATATTTTGATTCTGTCATCTATTCTCGGCCTTGCCCTGTTCAATATTTTAAAAAAAATAACCTGTATAAAGACTGTTTTAAAATGCATTTGCCATCCTTCATAGTTTGTGTCTTACACAAAACTCAGAAGTCTATTTTCTCTCACCCACTC
>NW_006382466.1:0-2387 GCF_000327345.1 Myotis davidii
AAAAAAAAACACGTGTCATTTCAATAAGTCTTTGCTCTTAACTTGGAAAGTGAGTTGGTCTTTCAGTTTATCTCTTTTTATATAGTCAAGCATAAAGTTTAAGGGATGCCTTCCATCAAAGATGCTTCCTCATAAAACATCTTTCCCACTGTGTTCTGTATTCACGTGTTATGCCATAAAAGTGAAGTACACGTTCATTCTTCCTACACCCTCAGTTGTATTTACAGACTTCCACTGAAAATCCCCAACAAAAATAACAGAAGCGTCTTTGCCCCTCACCCCTCCCCAACCCCCTTGGATATTTGCTGTGCTTGTTGTTCTTCTAAGACTGTGATAACCGATAAAGGGTGGTTCACAGGCCTATGCAATAAATCAGTGCTTCTGAATCCTGATGTCTCCTGGTTACCTCTTTTTCCAGCAGGGGATAGAGGAGTGTACCTACAAAACTTAGAGGAATGTTTGACATTCCCAACAGATTTAGAAAACAGATTCTGTTTGACTTTTCTAAACTTAAGACTATTTGGGGGATAAATTCAAAAAACATATTTACAGGTAATGCAGGAAACAATTCCGAGACAACCTGTAGAAATTTCAGAGTTGACAATTACTTCAGATTTTCAACAAGGAAACCCCTGAAGCAAATTGCAAACTAATACTCGACATATTACATTCAATGCAGATGTCTCCTGTATCAGTCTGTCTGTGGCTCTCACTTATCTCCTGCAATCAGTAGTTTCATTACGAAAGTTACTGCTTTATATTGTTGCCTTCATTTCCTCCAGACTTGACCTTATTGGCAATGTCTGAGAGAATTGGGAGGCTCGAAAACCTATTCATCCTTCATCAAAACACTGTATTTAAAACTGAAAGCAATCCTGCGGCATAACTACTTCCAATCCTTTTGATACCACAGTTCCTTCTTGTTGCTTTATGAAACAGATTTCCATTTGTTGTCTGAAATCTTTACAAATGTTTGTAATATATAAACTCTCCAGTGATAAAAAGCATGGGAAATACAGCTTTTTGTTGATAAAAACTAAACTACATAATCACCAATGTAGTTGTCTATTATGTTCACACAAAACACCGTATGAAATATAAAAAAGCTAGAAATTTTAAGTTATTTTCTATATTCATGCTAATCAATATCAAAATAAAAGGAACTTTAAAGCTACCAATCAAAACTGAAATGACCTCCCCCCAAAAAACATTAAAATATTTTTGTTAGATTGATTAGCAGACTAGTGATAACTGGAACTAGATGTCTCTCAGTTATATATGTTAGACAATATTTCACATGTATACAAATAAAAGCCTCATCTGCCTTAAATGCACTCACTCATCCATTCCACATTTCAAGGGATGGCCCTACTAATTCTTTCTCCTGACTGCAAATACATTCATTTTAATGGGAGAAGTTGGAAGCCCCATGGGAGATACTGAAATAATAACAATTTTCCTTATAACAGAAGCAGATGTTTAAAGAATCCCCTTTCCTTTTTAAAAATCTAACTAGTAAATTTGACTGTTTAAAGGGAGAGTCAGAAAAAAACAGAGAGAATGCTTATAAAACTATTTGGACTTTTCTCTGGCCATTAAGCAACAGCCATTATGCAGGCAAATGTTTCATTTCCCATTATATCTGTTTGCAAAGAAAAGCACCTGCAGGGCTCTATAGCATAATAAAGTGGCAGCATGGCTCTGAGGCACACTCAGAGCCCTCATAAGCTACTGAGTGAGTTCAAGTCTCCTGGCCTTTGGAGATCAGTCTAAGCAGCCATCCTTGCCAATTCTGAGGCAAAACAGCAAGAATAACCACGAGAACCAGAAAGAAAATCAACTAGCAGCTGTCAGGAAAGCAAATGTATGGAAAAAGGGCCACCAGTATTGCATATGAAGTACTTAATGCTGTCGAGAGTTCTAGACATGGAATAAGTTGGGTCCGATGAAACACAGGCAGGGAATCTGAAACATAGAAGATCTGAGGGTTCTTGGAATATCTGTAATAAATAGGATTCATGCATTTGTTCAACATATCATTCAGTACCTACTACTGTACAGAATGCTGAGATGACAAGATAAAACAGATGTGGTCTTAAACCTCAAAGAGCTAACAGTGAGCTGAGAAAGTCAGTCTAGTAAAGGGACACTTAAAATATAGCCCAATAATACTTATGATGAAAGAAAGTACAAAATGCTTTAGGAACCAAACCAGTTCAAACTGGGATGACAGAAAACGCTTTCTAAGGGCTCAAGATGTTGTGAAGAAGAAAAATATATTATTTTTATAATACTTGTTTATTTGTTTACCACACAGAGATTGTAGAATTTAGTCAGACTGATACCACTGTGAGTAGCTAGTTATTAATAATAGAAAGGAGCAAAGG
>NW_006382467.1:0-2395 GCF_000327345.1 Myotis davidii
CCTCCAGTGAGGATTAACAACAACAACAAAAAAGTGGTAGGTAGACCCTCCTGGACATATTCTCTAATTTTCTTATCTTTTCTATTGTTTTTTCATTCTCCTTTCAGGAAAATTTCCTCATTTTATCTTCCAGCTGTTAGATTAGGTTTTTTAACATTTCTGATAACATGGCATTCTAATTTTTTGAATGTTCATATCTATATAACATTTTGTTTTATAGATACAATATCTTCTCTTATCTTTCCAACATATTACTTATTTTTTAAATTTTCTTTTGTTCCCTACATCGTTTCTGTTTCCTCGGAGTTCTTTTTTAGCAATTTCTTTCAGTCCCTGTCATTCGGTTTCCCCAAATAGGTGTATTGTTTGACTTCCTGAATTCAAGAGCGAGGCACTAAAACATTGATTGTCTGGGTCTGTCTCCTGTAGGTAGGGGCAAGGAAGAGCATTTTTATTGGGGGATTCCAAAATGGTAGTGCTGTTCAGTTTCTCTAGAAACCTCTAATTCTTTGCCTTAAGGGTCTAATCCTAGCTGGAAGAAATCTGGGAGCCTGACAAGGGATAAGAGCTGAGAGCAACACTGTTCAGTTTGCAATGTTTGCTCAATGTTCCTGTTTCATTCCAGGGCTCAGAATCTCTGGGTCTAGAGCCATTTCAGATTAAATACTACCTAAATAAACCGTCCACCTTCTGCAGAAAAGAAACAGGTGTTGTGTTCCTGGCAGGATGAAGGAGGGAACCAAGAGCTCCAAATGCTCCCTTCACAAACTTTCAACCAATCCTCCTATTTTTAGCCTTGTTAGGATTCTGCAAGGAGAGCCAGCTTTCTTCTTATTCCCCTGCAGAAATTATTTCAGCTTTGTCTGCTCTGCTAAGGCAATTATTACTCTTCCCGTGGCTTGCTTTCTTACAAAGATGTGTTGACATTTCTCATCCACTGTTGTCTTCCTTCCCATTTTCCTTGTGAGTTTATGCCATTTTTATTCTTTTCTTCTTCTTTTTATTCTCATTACTTTGATAGGATTTGGGAGAGGAAGCAGAGATAAACACATGTTCAGTCTCCCATGTTTAACTGGAAGACTGTGAGGCTTTGCTTTTAGACCTGCTTTTAATGCCACTGGGTTTGCACAGGGAAACTCCTACTTTAAGAGAGTAGAGAAATTCGTATTTCTCATTCTGACCTTGCTCCCGACTCTAAACACAGTCCCGTAACATGGCATGTTTCTGTTTTGATATTAACTTTCATGAAAAAATATGATTAAAACCACTTGACCCTCAAGAGCAAGCCAATAAAGAACTCTATAACGACTGTTGCGTCTCATGGATCTACTGTAAACCCGTGGTTTAGAGATTCTTGGTTTGGAATTTTCTATTTGTAAATAAATGGGTTCCAAGGCATCTTAATGACGTTGCTTGCATAAACAACAATAAACAAGATAAAAAATATACTCCAGTGTAAATTATCCGAGTATGGGAGCTGGAACTTGCAGATTTAGCAGAAAATGCTACTAAGAAAATGCTACTGTGAACTTGACTGGGCTATTGATAGAGATTCTAAGATATTTTGGAGTAGGTGCTTGGATAGGAAGGGAGAGTGGGAGGAGTAAAAGAAATAAGATAATTTTACCCCTCCACTTACTTGCAAAGGACGATTACATGGCATTTTTTCTTCATGGCTTCTATTCGACAGACTGGAAGAGCACCCATTTGTGTGCCTGGAAGTCTAACTAATTACTAATGTATAACTCTTCCTTCTTTTTTCTTTTATTCCCTCTTCTCTTTTCAAGAGGATTCAATGAAGCCTTAATAGCTCTCATCAAAATTAAAGCCCATTCCCTATGATCTATGTTCAGATGCCTTCATTTTTACACCAATTTTTTAGAACATAGATATAAAGAGTCTATGTTAGGAGAGATAAATTGAGCTTCTACTTCATTCATTCATTCACTTATTCAACAAATATTTGTTGAATGCCTCTTATGTACCTGGCACTGTGCTTTGTGATGGAGATACAGAGATGAGTAAGTCATTGACCCTGATCTCAGAGAGCAGTTTAGAAAAAACAATATAGCAGTTGCTATAATAAATGTTTATTAATGTATTCAGCAAACATTTATTAAAGCCTTATTATGTTTAATATACACTAAATGCTAACATCAAAAATAGAACCCTTCAAAGGGTTTATAGCCATATGAAGTCATTGGAAGGACCTAGAGGAAGAGTATACGTGAAAGTCCTCTGACCATATGCCTAAAGATTAAAAAGTCACATGTAAAAACCAACCTGTTAAATAAGATATTTGCAGTTTGCAATGCTAACTGGTCTGGTTTCCTTCTTGCTTCTTCTTTTTTTAAATATGTTTTTTGTTGATTTCTGAAAGGAAAGGAGAGGCAGG
>NW_006382468.1:0-2396 GCF_000327345.1 Myotis davidii
CATATCTTTTCAGAGTCCCCATTCAAACCACTACGCCTTACAAAGAGACATAGCTAAGCAATCCATAGTTTCTAAAATGTCACTTCTCTGCTAATTATTAAGAAGGCTATGTTGACATTCACTTAAATGCTTTTAGAAAAAAGAAAGATCACTTAGCTTATAACACTATGACTTCTCAGAAATACTCTAGGCTGCCAACACAAATATTTAATCTCTACTAATTAAAGAAGTAGTGTACTCATGCTGTTTAAGGGGTAAAAGCCTGTTTTATTATGGTTGTGCTTTTAGTTCTTACTTACACAAATTAACATACAAAGAAGCAGCAAAAATACAACCCAACCTGCTATGTGATCTTTTAGTGATTTGTAACATAATCAGTTAGTTCCAAACTACATGACCTTTTGTATTCTTATGAGACAGTAAAATGCTTAGTTTAGGGAAAGGTCATTCCTATTGATCAAGTAAAATTTGAGATAACAAATTTCTAAGTATGGTTAAAATGTTCTAAGATTTGGGCTGTGTATAACTAAGGGCCCCTCTCAAATGATGGTGTGAAATAAAGTATGTAATAAGTAAGTTACACATTGGATATTCTATATGACAACTGATTAATATGTTTCAGGGTAGACATTGCTGGAAATAATAGATTCAATTGTCATCCTTAATTTTTTAATTAATCTGTACTAGTCTTATGACTAACATATACCCCTTTTTGCGACGGAATACTGATTGTTAAAACATCCCCTGCCCCTCACACCCGCACCCACACATGTAGAGAACCTGAAAAACAGAGACATTTTGAGATGCACTATCTAAAGAAGTAACTTGGCATTTTTAAAGGTGGACTTCTTTAAATTCTTAACTATATACATTTCAATGATCTAAATCTTAACTATCTGTCCCACAGGCTGCTCTCCCTGTACCACCACCTTCAAAACAATTAAATGCCCAGGCACAGGCCTAAGAAGGAGAACAAAATTCGTATCTTCACAAGACACATGGCTACAGAGAGAAAGACTGGATGCAAAGACTAGATGGGGAATAAGTCAGGGGTCACTCTGATATGACTCTCCAAGGTAATCAGGGTATCAGAAGATACACTTCAAGTGTCTCTATAAGACTATCATGAGCTTCACCTCGAGAAATTCTAGACATGCAACAAAGCATTAAAAGAGAAGTACCAAGGTATAAGGCACAATACCCCAGTACTAGCTTGGATTAATTAAATAATGATCGGTTAATAACTTTCCTTTTTCATGGCTTTTTAGAACAGACTGTGGTAAGAAGAAAAAGAACACTTACCAATAATTATTTTACATAGATAGTCAAGTAGTGACTATCTCACATTATTAAACTGCACATTACAGAGGCCAACTATGAACATCCAAGACTACCACAATGTAGCTTTAGCTTCCTGCTTTTACCCTGGATTCTGGTTTTCCCAGAACTTTTTAGGATACGAAATATTATTTTCTCATAATAATGGATATTTGACAATGGGAAGAAAGGCTAGGTGGTGGGTAAGACACTGATTAGCTAAATAATTGCACACATGTTCTCAGCCTTTGGGAATCGATTAGTAGCTCAACAAAATACCAACAATACACAACACAAACCCTTAGAATTATTTGGAAGTGGATGAATTCAAGAATCTTCAGAGTTTCAATTTTGTTCCATCCCAAATTATAGTCAGGTTTTCTCTATTCATTATTCCTGCAACTACCTTATATGAATTTTCACGGACAAGTTTTGTTTTTTTTACTAGACCTATGCCTGCATTGCTTTGTAGTCTTATACATACCACAACATGTCTTTCCCCATAAGAATAAATCCTACCCATCCTTAAAGTCAAAATTCTCTTGCCAATATTTCTACCAACCTCAAATATAGGCTACCTACCAAAGCAAATATTATTCTTGTATAAACATTTTACCTCATTTATTCTTTTCAAGAAATATTTTTATATTTATCGCATAAGACGTTGGAGCCTAGAATATGTCAGAGAATATTCCTTGCGTTTCTTAGTAACTTTCCCGATTCTCAACATAGTATCTCACACTTAACAGGTACTCAATATGTAGGTATATACAATATAAGTAAGAAATTGAAAAGACATAATATACCATTTGATCTTTTAATACAAGATATTTTGTTTTGTTTTGTATTAACTGTCTGCACTACGGAAAATTCACCCATTTGGTGCTTTGACTTATGTCAGTTAAATAGCCAAGACAATTTGAAAAAGAAATTATGACTCAGATAATATGCATTTTGCTATACTGAATCCATCTACACCTGTAACAGAAAAAGCATTGACACCTACTAAGGTGAATGTCAAAGTGATTATGACATGCCAAGGAAACAAGAAGAACATATGTTGTTCTTTGGATTCCTTG
>NW_006382469.1:0-2390 GCF_000327345.1 Myotis davidii
GGTTGTGTGTGTTGCATATATTCTGTGTAACAGCAACAATAAGAGTGATTACTTTTCATTTCTGTTCTTCTGTGTAATGGAGCTATTAGATTTTGGCAGATCCCTTAATATGATGATCATCTTTGAGTGATTTTGACTGGAAATATTTGCATGAATGGTGGTAATTGCCGCCATTGTGTGTGAAGAATGAGGCTATAGGCTCATGTTCCAGAATCTTAACCCTGAAGTGCCATTGACAGTGCCTCGTGTGGCTGGGCAGGCACTGAGGGAGCCTTGGAGGGGTAGGTGGGCACGCTGGCTTTTGGCTGACTATGAGGACAAGCCTGGCTAGCTGGTGGGGCCCGGAGGTGGCTTTCTGTTGGAGACCTGTTTCTCCCCCTACAGAGGACAGCTGCTCTCTGTCAGCCCGTCAGGTAGCTCCAGAATCGGCACCTGTGGGTGAGGACATGTCCCTTAGTTATCTAGACTCCACCTTCACCATTATCCATTAGCTGCCTGCACTGTAGGGCAGGCCTCAGAGCCGCTGTTTGTAGGACTGGGGTCTTGGCTCGGTGGGGAGGCCGCCTCCCTTCAGGGCTGGTTTCTAGGCAGCTGCCAGCCTCTTTCCCACCATCCCCGTCAGGTGTGTTTTTCTTGACACAGTGGCAGACTTTAGACCTTGGCTTTTAGGGGATCATTTCACATGTTCATTCCATGTTCCCATTGCTTTAGGAGCCACCTCCTGTCCTTCGTCTTTGGGTTCTGACACCGGCCTGGAGGCAGACAGAGGCCTGCTTTGTCCTGGCCTCCTGGGGGCCTTGTGCTAGCCCGGGCATCTGCTGAGGCCTGGATTTTATGAGGCTCCAGGGGACCTCTTGGTTCTGTCATGAGGAATCCCTGGACTTCTGAGGTGGAACCTGGTCAAATGTGCTGAACAGAACAGTACCCAGCCCATAGAGGACCCAAGGCACTCGTACTGTGAGTTCTCTTCTCGCCACCATAACCAACATACGGCAGTTTGATGGAAATACCAGGCTGCTTGACAGAGGAAGGTGTCTCCCAAGGCAATCTGAAAGGGTCTGGAAGGACAGGAACCCAGTCTGCCCTCCTTGACTAGGGAAGTTTGTGCTTTGGACCCTTCCTTCCCACCTCTCCCCCTTTTCCTCCAGCACTTTCGTCTCTTTGCCTTCCTCTTCCTCCCCTCTGTCCTCCACCTCACCTCGCGCTATTCCCACTCTCTTCTTCTCTGCCCTTCTTTCATCTCCCCCTTCCTCCATCCTTCTGCCCTAGCTACAGCACACGCCCCTGCTGTCATTGGCTTCTGATTCAGTTCAGACAGCTATCCCTGAGCCTTTATGGAGCCCTTCCCCACCAGGGGCAGACACCGCGATCATTACACTCATTTATCTATTCAACAGGATCTAGCAAGTGCTCTGTGTCAGGCAAGGCACTAGCTCCTGGGAATACAATGACAAATTAAGGAATCGGAGGGATAACCTCTCTGTTGAGGGGGGAGCGAGATGACTTTCTTGCTACAAACACACATTCCTGAGTCTAGTCTCTTTAACCTGGTTCCTTGGTTCCGGGCCATACCTAGGAATCTGCATCTTCTAAGGGACCTTCTGGGTGATGCTAGTGCAGGTGGGCCCTGAGTCAATCTCAAAGAAACATGTTTTCACCATGAGGCAGCGTCCAAAGCCATACCCTTTGAGAGTGTTGACTGTGCCCTGCGATTTTAACTGCCCTGCTTGCCTTTAAGAGGTTAGGAAGTATAGAGTCTTGGAGGAGGGTCTCAGTTTCACATGGGTGTTAACATCAGACAATTCCAGATACCAGGCACAAACTTATTGGGGGATTGTTGTGCCTTACCAGAATGTCTTGATGACCTCAGCAATTACTCTCTAGAAAATGGACTTAACACCAGGCTGCCTCCTGCCCCCAGCTTCTCTGCAGACTCCTGCACTCCCAGGCTGCACCTCTGTACTCCAGACACGCATGTCTGTGGCATTTCTCCATTACAAGGGTGGACCCTGGCATTTAGCTCTCCCAGAATGAATCTTCCCTGAAGTTTGCCTCTCCTGGCCATGGGCTAACACCCCTACCCCACTCCTGGGTCATAAGTGGGAGGGGGCACATGTGTCATCATCACAGTTTGGTGGCAAGAGCAGAAGCCTATCTAACAGGGTTTAAGTCAAGGAGGACAGACCACAAAGACAGGGCACTCTCACATGCTCCTGGGCAGAGAGTGGAGCCACACATCTCAGCAGATGGGCAGCTGAAGTCGCCAGGCAACCCCCACTCCCTGGCCTCACACCTCCGCTGTGCACCTGCCTTGCTCCCAATGTGCCATCGTCCACATGCACCAGAGTTGTCCCCTATGGTGGCCTGTCCCTGCATTTGGATGAGACCCC
>NW_006382470.1:0-2396 GCF_000327345.1 Myotis davidii
GGGCCAGAAGGTTGAGAACCACTGTTGTAGAGGAAGTGTTGGTACATCTCCACGTGTAAATAGTCATCTCGTCCTTGGAAAGTAATACGCACCATCATCCACACGGCTGATTGTGTGCCTGCACTCTGTGTCTCTCCTGAAGACTGTCTACATATATTCCTGTGGATGGTTGTTCACTGTTGTGTTTTCTGCTCCTGCTGGGATAGGTTCTTGCGTGCCCTGAAGCAGTGCCCTCTCTCTTTTGGAGAAACATCCTCAGTTATCCACTCTATTGCAATCAGTTTTCTCTAACAACTGCATCATCTAGGGCCTTATTTTGATGATCTTCCCTTTCTTTTTAGTGTCTTGGTGGACTTTGCTCTCAGAATTACCCCAGTTCAGAAAACAATTTCAATACCGTTGAACGTCAATAACAATGGAGTTAGCGTCTCTGCTCCTCAGAAATTACTTGGTCCAAATGAAGCTTCATTAGACCAGCCCTTAGACCAGCTCTTTAAACTCCAGGGCACTGAAAGCAACCGAGAGTTCTATACCCACGTACTCCAGAGCAATGGCGTGTCTTTACGTTAGGGCTTCTAATAAGAAAACCACTCAAGTATTTAGTAATAGCTAAGGAATATTTGCTTAATTGTAAGTTTTGGTGTCCATATAGATCAAAGTTGTGTTAGACTTGTAACATCTTATGTGATAGGCTAGGGTCATCCTCAACAGCTATCAGGGCATAGTGTATGTGTTTAATGTCTCATCTTCTGTATATAATCTTTCTATCATTTAGGAATTGCATTTGGATGCAAGTAATGGAAACTGGAAATAACGGTAGAAATAGAGAAGTTTATTTCTTTTTCATATAAAGAAGTACAGAGGTAGGCAATCCAGGGAGGGTGTGGCAGTTCCATAGACATCACGGATCTAGTCCCTTAGCACGGGGCTTCCATCTTCAAAGACACATGATGGTCCTTGGTTGCTGTTGCTGGTCCAGCTGTCACATTCACTTTTTAGGCAGCAGGACAGAAGGAGAGATGAGGGATAGGCCATATGGATAAACCTCTTACTCAAGTACCTTCTGGTAAGCAGCGATTCAAGATGTCCCACCTCTGGTTACATTTCCTGGCCAGCTTGTAATCAAATGACCACATCATGGTCTTTTAGTTGGTTATATTGCTGCCCTGAAAAACCAGGATTCTGTTGCCAAGGAAGAAGGGAAGAATGAATAATGGGTGATGACTAGATTTTTTTTGGCCTCATATATTCTACTTAAGATATTGGTGGAAGTATTTTATAGGTAAGTAGAAAAATGGATGTTACTCTTTCGTCATAAATTTGATGTGCGGGTGCCCTATCCTGGATTATCCCTGGTGGATAGCTTTAACATTCATTAGCATTCTAAACTGAGAAAACAATTCTACTTGTTTGTTCTGAACACATAAAGTTAAAATGCATGGTTCCATGTAGAGATTAGAATAACTACTCCTGTTAATATGTTAGATATTGAGAAACTCAGGGACCAGCTAAAGAAGCCTGTGTTTTAAGGTACAAATATGTTCAGAACCTTAGGTCTGCCCAAGGAAAGCTATGTGTTTTAGGCAGGAGAAAATGAGGCAGTAATTTGTCAAAAGACACAAATGAATAAATTGAATTATTTCAATAATTACAGGGTTTATGAATCAAAGGGAAATTGATTCTTGATATATTTGATTCATTTGCAGTCTTAAGTATAAACATTTAACCTAGCCATCACACAATTTTATATGACTCGACCTAGGCTGCTTCTAATTAATATTGATTTTGAATTAATATTAGCTTACAACAGTTATTTTTGGTACATTTCCAGCTGTGTAAATACCCTTATTGCATAAACAGACTAAATTTAATCACAGAATTTACTGTGCTAGCAGTATTTATAACTTCATTGTGGGCCCAATGTTTTAAACATCTGTCCTTCATTTACTATATCTTTTATAGACTTTTATAACACAGGCTGAATTATGAGTATTTACACAAAGATAGCACAATAGTACTTGAAGGAAAGAACAAAATTTCTGAGAAAAGAGTTTCTTTATAATGAACACTGTTTAGGTTAGTAACGCTGACTCCCATAAAAGCAAATAGGGACCAGTCTGAAATAAGTAAAGAGCATTTTTAAGAGAGCTCCTGGAAGACTACATTTTTATAATATTAGAAATGTCGAAATCAGGTTTTAAAGGGGAGAGTTATGTTGCTGGTTGTTATTTTTAAATGTCTTTGTCTTGTGTTAAAACCATCCTGCAGCTTTTCCATTAAGTAACAAGGTCTTCAACCGAAGTAACATTGTATGGCCTGGGGAGAATTAGGAAGGTGTGCAAAATAGAGGAACAGAGTTAGTGAATAGGATTTTCAAAAGTGATCCCCCCCCCCCC
>NW_006382471.1:0-2397 GCF_000327345.1 Myotis davidii
AAAAAAGTGAACAGAGATTTCTGAACTTTTAATGAGCAACTATGAATATGTATGGTAGACAGTTCCATTTTTTTTTTCACCTCTGGGTCGTTCTCGCCCTATTCTGATCGAGGCACTTTAGTCCTATTTCTACTAAAAGCACACTGCTCACCTAGTTTCAGTACATGTTCTATAGGAGGAATTGAGAGTCTCCCTAGTGCCAAGGGAGGGCACGTGGCTCAGCATGACCAATGAGAGTAGCACCTTTCCCTCAAAACAGTGACTGATTCTGAGGTGGATGCTTGCTTCACACAGAAATGATTATAAATTTCCTCAGGGTTATTGAGAGAGGAAAAGTCTCTCCTTTTTACCTTGATCCTGAGTGTGGGAGAATGTAGATCTGACACTCTTGCAGCTGCCTTCCTACATAGGAAGAAACCAAACATGAAGGAGAACAGACCTGATAGATGGAGATAAATTGAGGTCGGTAATATTGTTTAAGCCCCTTGAGTAAGCCATTCCAGAAGTCGTCACTATACTAGCTTATAAGTAATATGAGGTAAAATAAATTATCTTTCTTTATTTATGATACCTGGAATTAAGGTTTCTGTTGCTTACCACCAAAAGAATTCTAACTGACACATATTTGCAGATTTTTCAAACTACTTCTGAAACCACAATCACCAGAAAGTGTCAAAGCCATCTCTTCACCTGTCCTTCTATCCAAGTCCTTTGCCATGTACTTTTGCAGTTCTCTCTGCAAAATGGTAGACTGTACTTCCTGCCTTTTGACATTGAGATTGGCCATGAAATTTGCTTTGGCCATTGGAATGCTAGTAGATATGATGCAGCCAGGAGGTTAAAGTGGGCTTGCCTTATCTTCTGTCAGCCCCATTACAAGAACACACTCCGGCTAGCCTGCTGACCCAAGGAAGATGAAAGACATGTGGAGAGTAGGCCCAGTCTGCTTTTCTCCACCCCAAGCCACCATAGTATGAGATAAAGCCACTCCAGCCAAATTGCAGACTTTAGACAAAATCATTATTATTATAGGATCCTGGGTTTCCAGAAAATCCGCAGTGATGCTCAGAGCATTGCTGTTGCACACAGTGTTGCAGAGAGCACCCATACCACTCCCAGTGTAGAAAGAAGACATTGTTTTAAGTCTCTAGGGAGATACTTCAGGTTTTGCAAGTGAAATGTAAACAGGGAGTGAAGAAGGAGAGATTATTCAAACCAGAGATCACAAACTCTGATGCCTGTAGTGGCAAGCAGGTAAAAACAAAACACAAAAAACTGACACTAAAGCTCACATAGCATGTAGCATATGCCAACCAGGCACTGTTCTGAGTGTTTATACATGTTAATTCATTTAATCCTCATCACAATGATTTGAGTTAGACACTGTTGTTATCTCCATGTTACTGGGGTGAAACTGAGGTACAGAAAGGTTAAAAAACTTTCCCAAGACACGAAGAGCTTATAAATGGTAGAGCTAGCACCTCTAAGCTATAGTAAAATGAGCTAGATAAGAAACAGGATGAGAAGGGGACGACGGTTCTTCCGAGAGTCGGGCGTCATGTTCAGCAGCTTGTCACCATGTGGGATTGAGAGCATTCGGAATAGAAGCCAAAAATCTAGATTTTTAACAAATCTCCCTATTTTTAAATACTATTTTAAATGTTCAAATGTTTTATTTTTTTAACATCATGAAGGTTAACCCTATGAAGTTCAGGCCCAACAAGTCACATTTAAAAGTAAATTTGGTCATGGCCTGCCCATTGGCACCCATTGATCCTAGCTTAGCAGCAGAGTTCTGTTCAGGTGATTTATGTGTCCAATGCATATAGCAAGAGCTCTTCACATGTCTTTGAAAGTGGGTTCAAAAGCTTTGTCTCTAATGTTACAACAAGGCAAGCAACCCTGGGGCTTCTACTTTACCTTTATGCCTTTACACCAGCCCCACAGGCTCAAGACCTACTATTTGGGTCCTTGAAGTCACCATGATCTCTCTCACATCTGGAAATCTAGGCCTGCTATTCCCTCTGCCTGGATTATTCTTCTGTCCTTTCTTTATTGTGTCTTAGTTGAATGTTGCTTCCCTGCCAATGACCCTCATGAATATACTGGGAATCCTGCTGAGTGGTCTGGAGCACCATGAACCTTCCTTTAACAAAAAAGTAGGTTCACCTGTATTTTTATCTGCATTAGCACCAGAATGTATTTCTTACTAGGCTAGGATCCTGGAGAGCAGTGGGTAGGAGTACTTTGCTTACAATTCCTATCACATAGTAGATGCTGGGGGAAAAAGGTTATCAGATAAAAGAAGAAATGCACAAATGAAATAATATGTACAGACCTCACAAATGTTACTGTCACTGAGTCTATTGTAGATACACATGGGTGCACACACACACA
>NW_006382472.1:0-2400 GCF_000327345.1 Myotis davidii
TTTTTTTTTTAGAGGAGCTCTGGTTTGGAGGACTCTCCTCAATTTAAATCATTTTTCTTTAGTCTTATTTCAGCTTCAGGATTCACATCTCCTTTTTCCTTAGGGCAGGATTAGCATCAATAATTTAGCACTTTATCTCTCTCTTGCACTCTGTGTCGAAAACTACAGCAACAAGTAGGTTTCTAGCCACAGATCTATCATGTAACATAGCAGACAACTTGTATTGATGAATTTTTAGAAGCATGAAATGAGTTTCTCTTTAAGGAAGATGTACTCAGATGTTCAGCACAATAGACACGGGGATCCTGTTTGGTCAGAGGAGGTGGGATGGGAGTATTGAGAGTGGGTCTATAGTTTGAAATGAGTTGTAACTTAATCTGTGGACACAAATACATACACGGGTGTAAATCTTGAAAGATGAGTGAACTTCCTGATGCACTCTTACCTGTGGATAATAGGTTTGTAATGCAAATACTAAATTAGCAAAATTTATTAGTGGATCTCAATATATTTACCTGGTATGAAGAATTTCAATAGGTTTCACTAAGTTGAGAACTCACTCGAGTTTCCTTTTTTCAAAACATTGTCACAAGGGGCACCTTGAAATGGATTGAAAAGCTATTGAAATAGAAATAAATGACCTTTTGAGCACATAATAAACACATGGGTCAGGTCTTCCATATACAGGCTTACATTTTCACACATTACCATATGTTTTTCACACATTGTACACCTCTTATTTAGAATCTTGGCCACCACTCAGTTCCTCTCACACCTGCCTTAAACTACACAAATATATGTTTTATATTTTTTATGTACAGTGTATAAGTCAGGCAAGCCAATATCCCCCTTTTAAAAAGATTTATTCACATGGGGGAGGTCTACCTTCCATCCACTGTGCATGTATAACTCAAATGCAAGCTAAGGTAGACTATGTTTTCATGTCTTGGGAGGAATAAACTTCTTAAATGCTTTACAAGGCTTTTATTTTGGCACTGGGACAGGACCACCTTGTGTTCTCCAAGTCTCTAAAATATGAAATCGTTGATTCATTTTGGTTTCTGAGAGCAATTTTTTTTAAAGCAGCAGACAGAGGTAATCTCAGCATTCTGATGTACTACATGCCACAGTGTATTCAATGTAATGAGCGTATTGGAAATAGAGGCCACTAGCAATAAGGAGATTCTTAAATTGAGAAGAATATGGCTAGTTCAGAGCCAAAAGCTGTCGACCTGTTAGGACCCAACACCATCTATTGTTTCAAAAAATATGTTCACAATGATAATCTGTGAGGGAAGTAGCTGAGTTTTGTGAAAGATGAGGTTTAAAGTGCCTCTCTTGTGCAGCGAGTGAACCTGAGATGAAAAGGCCCACTGGGCAGGAGAGAAAAGTACGTTTCCCACATGGCTGTACATGTTTTTAACAAATAAACTAAGATCATTTATTCTTCCTGCATTCCAGTAGTCACCTCTCTGTCACCTCACAGTTCAATTTACAGAGGCTCTGTGTCCTGTTATTTTTATCTTCGTGCAAACATATAGGAGCAAAAGGCAGCAACAGAAATGCAAAATCACAGCTGTTCTAATCCAGATCCATGAAGTGAAGACGTGTCTGGGGCTTGCTATGATCAGAGCCACACTACATTTTCTGGCCAGCAAGCAGGAGGCATTACTGCGTCAGAGCCAGGGGAGACTGGAAGTCTGACTTAGAAGTCCCTTTCATCTGAGCCAAATAATTTCTCCCCTCCCCTCCTCTCCCTCTGGCATCATATTTGTCTGCACAGAGAAAGTAGAATGAGACTCACACTAGAATGTATATTAACTTCCCCTCTTAAAACACCTGCACAGAGAATAAACAGGTTCCAGGTTCTTTGTTAGTTTGAAACAGATATAAACCGGGTTTATAACATCAGTATAACCTTTAAATTGGTAGAACAAATCAATAGAGTAGAGGAATAAAAAGCAAAACAGACTGATTAAAGAAAGGGGGGCTGAGTTTACCATTAATTCTTCATTTTCAACAACCAGAAGAATCAAGTCTCAGCATCCAGTGATCTATGCAAACAGGTCCACTGCATCTTCACTATTGACCTGGAATCTGCCACTCTCAGGAGAAAGGGCTCATGTGACATTCTTATACATCAGCATAGTGCAGCTCTATGTCACTCAGAGACAACCCTGTGTGGGCTGCATCATTCATGTCATCCTGCACAGATATCAGATAGCATTTTTCAGTGCACAAATTTCACTACAAGTCCAACTAAGTTAATCTTGTAAATGACACCATCTATGGCTGTGAATCCTGCTTCTTACGGACTGCAGGAGGTGGGTGTCCAGGGGAAATGAGGAGAAATAAGTTTATTTACTTACTGCAAAGATTGGAAAATACTCTTTTTTTTTT
>NW_006382473.1:0-2403 GCF_000327345.1 Myotis davidii
ATATATATATCAAAAAAAAGAAAAAATAGATAATATAAAACCTAAAAATTTAAGTTGAAAATAAAGTGCATAGTTACTTCATTTAGGAGCAACCTGGTGAAAATGGATATTTGAAACTTTAATAGATTTATCAAACATAAATTTGTGTCACCAATTTTAACTCTGATCCCTCTTACCCTTATAGATGAGGTGACTAACTTGTCTTGGTTGTCTAGGGACTTTCCTAGTTTTAGCACTGATGGCTCTACTTCCCAGGAAACCTGGATGGTTGCTTAAATCACCTGTATGGAACACATCAATACTGGGAAACCGAGACTGCTATAATTTAATTAATTAGATACTAATTCATCTAGGTAACATTTACATCAGCATGTTGAATAATAAAGGGAATATTTCAATTTACATTTCCCATATTAGAACATAAGTTTTTATTAAGCCATTGAATCAACATAATCATATTTTCTAATAAGCAATAATATTTTCCAATAAGAAATATGATGATTCACAGAATAGCATGTGCATAGATTTCTTAGAGCATTTTGAGGTAAGGTGCTCTGTTTTAGTGCCAAGGGCAAAAAAAACCCTATTGTTGCCATTTAATTTTCTAAGAACCCTAAAAAAAATATGTATGCTCAGGTTTGTGATGCCAAAAGGAAATATACAATTGTGGAATTGTCTAGTGAATCTGGGTTGCCATGGGCAATCATCAGTATGATGACAAACAGAGACAAACAGAGCTCACTTTGGGGCAGCTGAATAATTCTTGTCCATTTAACTGTTTGGAACTCAAAACACATTCTTCACAACAGCCCTGCAAGTCATTCATTTTTATTTCCAGAGGCTCCATGAAGTAACTTGACCAAATTTATGCAGCTAATAAACAGTATGACTAGGCTTGAACACAGATCTGCCTGTGGTATTTCCATTGCACCCCCTCTTTTCACCCATTACAGCCTGAAAAACACCATTTAAAATAAATAATACAAATCTGTAATATACGTATCAACATGATAGCAGTCAGCTCCTTCCATTTGAAAACTCATTAGTTGAAAAGTGAATGTTATATGGATGGACCCACATTTTTAATTTGATTGTATTACTCCTATGGTTGTTCCTGTTTTTCTTATTATTTAGTTGTGTAGGGCAAGAGAGTTTCTCTGTGGAAATTGCTCAGAGAAGAAAAATGGGCATTCTTGAGCAAGAGATGGGAGTGGACTTGTTAGAGCAGTGGCAATAGACCCACACATTTTTCTCCTAAAGTAGTTTTCTGCACTCAGACCACATTTCACATTTTCCTGGAAAAGGAAGAATGTGCTCTGTTACTAGGTATGATGTACATATAAGAATCACTCCAGTCTCGGAAGCAGTGGTGGCCACTTGCCCATTTTGCAAAAGCACAACTGTTTCCTCATCTTTCTGTAACTTAGGCGAATGATGAAGCTACTGAGGTATCATAGATAGTTCCCAGTAGAGCATAGTGATTACAGAAGTAGATTGTGGAGCCAGACTACCTGGGTTCAAATCCCAGCTGGATCACTTAGTCAACTTATTTCATCTCTGGGCCTCAGTTTCCTCATCTATGAAACAGAAATGATCAATTTCCTTCAGAGTTGTGCAATTACATAAGTTAATATAGACAGGATATAGAATAAGTACTTCATTAGTTTTAGCTATTATCATTATCCAGCTAAGGGCATACAGCATTCATAAAAAGCCATTTACTGAGTCCCCATATCCAGAGTGCTTAGTACTGGGCACCAGAAATACAACAGAAATAAGATATGATCTTGATATTTTTAAAAAAATCTATAAAACAATTAAAAAGAGATGAAATGCAAATTTAAGAAGATAAATAATAACACAAGTAGAAGCAGCTACCGTGCTAAGTGCTGTCATGAATTATCAAATTTGATACACAATATTAAATAGATACTATTATTCACAGATGAAAAAATCTGAGGCTCAAAGAGATCACCCATACTCTTAAACACTATGCATCCTGTCTCATTACATATGAAGGACTGTGACCATAATTTTTTAAGTCCTAACATCCCACTGAAGTCAAAAGAGAAAGTATGAAAATCTTGGAGATCTTATGAAGAAAGGGAAGTATCTAGGGAATGGCCTGAGAAACTGGTTCAAAAAGGTCCTATGCAAGGATGACACAGGCCTTTCGATTGTTAGTGGTGGCCTGCCTTAAGCTCAGATTCATGCTCAATATTCAACCTCTTTCTTTCAGGGTGCAGACTCAGGCATACAGTGAGCTCTCCTTCAGCTTTTAATGCTGCCATTGCCTACTCACTTATTTAAATACTAGAGGCCCGGTGCATGAATTCATGTGTCGGTGGGGTCCCTCGGCCTGGCCTGTGGCCTTTCACAATCTGGGACCCCTCAGGGGATGTC
>NW_006382474.1:0-2356 GCF_000327345.1 Myotis davidii
TTTTTTTTTTTTTTTTTACTGTTCATTAGTTGTCTTCTGTTGAAAAATGTTCCCTACATTTCTTCTATAGACCAATATACATCCTCTTCCAATTACCTTTTATTATTTGATAAAAATAAAATGTGGATAATAGATGGCACCAATGATCTGTTTGATAAAAGCCATGAGCAGTGATCAGGGAGTTTGTGAATTTTCAAAAATCATTTCCTCTGGGAAACTCTCTTATTTTCTAGTAAAATAATCCATCCTCTATACACTTAAAACAAGATCTTTATTCTATGATGGCTACTTTTATCAAATCTTAGATTTTTTCTTGATTTGTTTCTACCTCACACGTATATTATAGTTTCCTTTTATTTCTAAAATGCTATTTTTATGGGTAAAAATAACATACTTTGTCCAGATCTCCCCTGAACTCTACTTATTTCTATTATCTAAGAGAAAGCTTGAATTTACCAGAATAAATATTGAAGCAGCCAATTAATATGAACGTCTACTCTAATATTAAAAAATAGAAGGGTCTAGTTTGTTTTGAAAAAAACTTTGGAGCAAAGCATCTTGATGAGGAAACTTTCTGAACCATTGTTCTCTATTTCATTTCATCTGAATCTTACCCACCTAGGTGTCTGCCACTGGGAATAAATATATGCCCACAGCTGGTCCAAGATCTTCGTTCTTATCAGTACCATATCTCTCAGAACAAAACAAAACGGGAGAGAGGCAAGAGTTCCGATTCCTTTGACCTCACGGCATGGGTCTTCATTCTGCACTCAGCACCAGATTGCAGCTAGACCCATTTTATGTAGTTAGTGTATTGATTTAGAGTTTTGGGCTATGAATATTGTCAGGCAGAAAAGAAGTCTCCATTTCTCCAGTTCCACACTGTTCTTTCACTACACTGATGTGCTTCACTCATCTTTTCATCCGTCTTGTTAGCATGGGAACCCCTGACTTGGTGATTGGGTGTGTTTATTTATTTACATGTTTGAATTAGATGTGCTTGGTTTTGCTTTTGTTCTAAGGATCTTGGCAGACACTTTCTGCCACCCTAGAGGGTAATAAAATTTCTGGCCTGAAACTTAAGCAACAAACACAGGGAAACCCAGCACTCTCTGCTTAAAGTGTCGCTTTCCAAAAGGAGGGCTAGAGTGTGGCAAAAACAGATGCAGAACTCTGTGTTTTGAAAATAACCTGGCAGCATAGAGAAAATATAAAACCATTTTCTGCCTTCCCAATAAGAACTGTTTAAAATGTAAAACCTAAAATCATTTAACCTAAAATAGCCTGGGTGGGGCTTCTGGCTATGCACACCGTGCTGACCTAATAAAGGAAAAGTATCCACCCGATTTGGTAAAACATCAAATGTCGACAGTGTGATGTGTGATTCATTTACTCTCACCTCTCTTATCACCGCCGTGCATCTAAGGGCAGAAAAATTGACAATACATCAGCATGTCAATGAACTCCTTTCTCTTTTCTATTTAACCCGAAACAATCATCAATTCACCACATAATAAACCTTGAATCAGGGAAACCAGAAGAGAAACACGTGGGCGTTGTTTCCCTCCACAGAGGAGAGAATCTGTACATTACCGTATTTCCAGCACATATTGAGAAACACAGAATGGGCATCGAGAGCCCTTTAAAAGCAGTATGATTATCTGGATTTTCTGGAGTCAGTTGGCTTTCCCTTCCATGGTGTGCAGAAGGGACTGACCAAGTGGTAGGTGAATTCCAGGCCGCCTTCTGGAGCAAAGAAAGTACAGCTCAAGGGAGCCACCTGCTGCTAGAGGGACATCCAGGGCAGAGGAAACTGTATCAAATTAGCAGCCATTTAATATTTTTGTCAGTTCACACAAACTACTGCTGGGGCTGTGTTAAGAAACACTAATCAAATAACATAAATAACAAGGAGGATTTAAGCTCTTTGAGCTACTTCTGCCTCTTAGGATTGGAGGGGGAGGGGAGGCGGGGGGGGACAGGGGAGGGACTTACCAAAAGCATCACTTCCTGAGTAAGAAATGTGTGGAAGAGTCCTAAATTCTATATTTTGGTTCTAGACTCTATTTCCTTTTCATGCTATTATAGAAAGCTTCCAGTGGCTGTCATGCCCAGGAGAAAATACAAAACAAAAAACACCACAAAAAATCAGAAAGTAAAATGTCTACCCCAAAACAAAGGGTTTGAAAGTTTGGCCAGTGTGATAGCATTGGCAGGCTAAACGTGGAATGAAGACCAATTTTATCCACATTGCTAATAGCTCCTATTTGTAGACTGCTCTGTATTTCAGATCCAGGATCACATGTGATTTTCACAACAATGAGTTTTCTCTGTGTATCTTACAAATCTGAAGCAC
>NW_006382475.1:0-2411 GCF_000327345.1 Myotis davidii
TTCCTTTCGATGTGCACAAATCCATGCACCGGGATACTAGTTTAATAGCAATCATTAAGCAAATAGCAATTCGATATTAAGCAGCCACATAGAGAAATGATGACCATCAAATAAACACATATCTGAAACTCAAAAATTCTTTTGACTTTCAGGAATTAATAGTTTCTGTACATTTAGGTGAAGTCCCTGTTTCATTTTTTATTGGCTACCTGTTGATATTCACTGACATCTGACTTTTTCTAATCGAGACCATTACTAAAGAATTTCTATTTTTCCATGAATTGCATTCACACAGTATTCTCCAAATTCTTCACAAAGAGCAGCAGAGAAACAGCAAGGCAGGCTAAAGAAAAGTGATTTCTTAAACTTTCAAAGGCATACATCTAATGACTCTGTTGAAACCAGCAGAGTGTAGGTGTTATATTTGCCGGTGACAAACTGCATATTTATGGGTAGTGTTCCCTGAAGCTATGAAACCAGGAACCCGTGGAGGAGAATTGCTTTGAGATTCATATACAATATGGAGAAAAATACAAGAAATTATTTTACACTTTCCTCTTTTGTTTTTTTTCTAATGAAATCTCCTTCTCTACATGCTTTCCAGTAGGAGAGGTGAGGGATAAACGATGCTGTTTCTACACTTCCTGGTAACAGCGCAGTTACAGTAATGCCTGAAGAGCCAATTTTTAGCTTGTATTTGGGGTTTGTAGTGTATACCATGATAATACTGATCTTAGCAAAATATTTTGAACCTTCAGTTTTGTTGTTTTATTTTGAATTCCACTTTCAAGAACCTTCCGCAGCGGCTTACTAATAGAAAACAAGCGGAAATTCAGCCTTGCTCTTCAGCTTGAACTTTTCAATGATTCTGTTTTCTGTGTGATCATCGGAATTTTCCTCTCCGAGCTGGAGACCTGCTGAGATGTGTTTTTAAGTGCAAACGTGCAATATTAGCCTCGTGTAGCAGGAAGGAAAAACTGTAGCTTTTTATGTTTTTACAGTCTTTTCTTCTAGGATGCTGATTGCCAGCTAACGGGTAATAATTTCCATCTGGTTGTATCTCGCACCTGCTTTACTCCCCCATTCGCATCTTTCTCTTGGAGTAGGAACATTTTTCGCTGTTTCTTACAAGAGTGATTAATATCTACTGTGTGAATACAATAGTAGCAAACATTGTGGTTTACATTGTTTTCAACAAAAGTAGGCTTTGATTACAAAGCATCTGAAGTTCAAATCTATAAGCAAAGTATAGCATATTTAAACAAATATGAAGAATTCCTGAGTTAATTCTATTTCATTTAATCCTTCCTAAAGCATCACTGACTTGTAAACTCTTGAGAAGGTTTTTGACATAAATTGCAAATTAAATCAAGTTATAGATAATTTTCTTGCAAATAAATACTTTTGGAAACATTATTTAAACACCTGGGAGAAAAATGCAAAGTCTCACAAATAAAGCATTTCCCCTATTGTATGTACAATGTGCTTTGCACAAATTAAACATTAAAATTCACACCTGACCTGGAATATTACTAAATGAGGTTGTGGAGGTGGTGAGAGATTATTTCTGGATTAACATTCATGAATGCACAAACATTACTATTCAGATAAATCTTCTGATAATATATCAACTACCTCATTTGATGGGCAGTGACAACCTACAGTAATTCAAAATACTTGTCATCTTTTTATATGAAAATCCAAATTTGTTATATGAATGGCAATTCAGAAGGACAATGAATATAGCAGGTAAATGGTGATCATTTAAAAATTAATAGTGAAACCTCCGGAAAACAAATATTGCAAAATTGTTGAATGAAATTGCTATCTTCAATTGCAAAGTCTATGTATCTAACTGTTTTCAAGAAAAATTTAGGACCCATGGATACCATTCAGACTATTCTCCCTTGTGTGTAATAATTACAAAAAACCCCCACAATAGATCCTGCCCAAGAGGACCTGCATGTATGGTGTAGTAATAAAAGACATATGAAAATTACTAGCTACATATCACATGTGTAATTTCATGATCAATACTGGTATTTTCTCATATTATGTGAGCTTTTTTCCTGCTTTATTTCCAGAATCTAGCTCATTGCCAGACATAGTAGTAAGTTGTGAAATAAGTATTTAGTGAATAGAATGAAAGTGCACTTAACGTGCATTCCTTGGCTTACTATAAGTTATACTAAGATTGCAGACAGACCATTTGTATTAACATGTGTTGCACTAGAAGTGTTAATATATACCCTTCTGCACTTAACACTTACTTTATATTTTTTCTCTGATTTTCTATCCCTTTATTATTTACTCATTCATTCATGTATTCCTTGGTTCTTTCAAGAAAGAAAGGTAAGTGGTATATAGGTGATAGATATGATAGATGACAGATAGGTAGATAGATAGATAGA
>NW_006382476.1:0-2386 GCF_000327345.1 Myotis davidii
TTTCTTGATCTCTTTTCCTGCCAGCTACGTCTGTATGAGTCAGGAATGTTCTCCCTGCCATCTTTCATTCTAAGTTCCTACTTATGAAACCCACTCTTGAAACCCAGGCGCCATGTCCTCATGTTAGTACAGAAAAATAAGTAAATTAAAATTACACAGTAGAAATAGGAGATTTTTCCTGGCAGTGCTAGTATAATTCCAAAGATAATTTCACTGATGGGTTTCTCATCAGTAGAGAGCCTGAGTTTCTAAGGAGCTATTACACAGAAGCCTCCACCATGACCTCAGCTTCTAAAGATTTCCAAGAAGCTGTCCATATAACTAATTTATGCTTCTTCTAAACTGATAAAAACACAGAGTTAATAAGAACTATCAGCCTGCCCATCCTAGTACCAGGATTAGAATATAAGTCTACTTTAAATTTAATGCTTTCAATCTATATTTTAGAAGATCCCTTCCAGATCTAAAATTCGATAATTCTAGCATAATAATTTAAGCAAAAACAGAAACTACCTAATTCCTACCAAAACTGGTCTTCTCTACCACCAGGCCAGTGCTTTCAACCAAAATGGTATGGAAAAGCACTGGCCTAGAGAACAGAGGACCAAGTCTAAGTCCTGGCTCTACTATTAGCTAAATGCATGACAACAAATAGTAATTTTATAAATCTAGGCCTGAGGTTCTTCATCTGCAAAACCAGGGACCATGGAGGTCACTTAATGTTTAAATCTGCTTAGTATCAACACCTACCCTAACAGTAGGGAAGAGATTGCTTCCAATTCTACGGCTATCAAAAGAAACTCTAGCCACACACAAAAACAGAGAGAAGTCCTGTTTTTCCTTTCCCTGTCAAGTCTCACACAATTAGACATGTTCTTCCACTCAGAATTCTGAAGCAAATGTTCCAGAAAAAATAGTAGTCATGGTTTAGCGATTTTACACATGAAAAAGATCAAAAGTTTTTATTCAATAAGTTCAACATGAGTCAGCAGAATGATATGACTGCTGAAGGGCCAGTATCTAATCAGATTGTACTAATAGACACACAGGGTCCAGAACTGAGAAGCTGATGGTTCTGCTCCACTCTGTGCTGATCACACCCTACCAAAGGGACTGTATGCAACTCTAGTAGCTCTGATCTAAGAAAGACATTAACAATAATGTTCACAGGCAGGAAACCCAGGATGAGGAGGAGGCTGATAAAACATTTTTTCTTCAAAGAACTAGGACGACTTAACCTAAAAAAGGGAGACTCAGGGGAGAGACCATCTTTCTTCTGATCTTTGAATCATCTAAGAGTCAGCAGAGCTGGGACCAAATGGGAAGCTATAGAAGAAAGGGGCTGCCTCAAATGGCCAGCAAGCTCCCTATCTCTGGAGATGAAGAAGCAGAAACTGGGGGTGGAGGCGAATATTGAGGAGAAGGGTAGGGATAGGATGAAATTCAATTATAATTCAAGTGAAGAATTACCTCAGTTCTGTTTGGAGCACCTTCCCCCATTCCCAGCACAATGACTATTCATTCTTATCTAGTGACTATATAGAAACATTTCAATAATTTGCTCTTTACTAAGCATTTCATACTCATGTCCTTTTAAAGCCAAGTGGCTGCTTATCTTCTTCTCTCTTCTCTAAATCTGCCAGCAACTGGGATGGACAATCAGGCTGCCTATTACCTTCTGAGGACTTCCAGGCCTTCCATAGGTCCTCCACGCTGATGAGCTTATCCTCACCATGGAAGGTGTTGTGTTTCACCGTCGGGTCATGGTAATTGAGGTCTTCCCTCAGGAACTGCCAGGAAAAAGTGCACAAGTCACAAGAGATACCTAGGAGCCAGCCCACCAAGATAGCTATAAAGGTCATTGAGCTATCCACAGCACACCCTCTCTACCCAATGCACAAGTGTATCACATCATTCATGTATCCTTCCATGTGCCTATGTCCTAGTTTCCAACTAGATAGCCTTTTCTTTTTTGTAATATGTTTCACTTGAAAAAATAAATATGAGTAGGAAATTCCTTCATTTTTTAATTATGGAAAGATAATAAATGATTGTTAACTGGAATTCAATGAGCCAGAAGAGGAAAGAAGGGAGAAAGAATTAACAATGTTTGAACACTTAATTATACATTAAGCAATATTCTAAGAAATTCTACAGTATTTTCTCATCTAATTCTCACAACTAATGAATTATCATATCTGTTTTACAAATGAGAACAGTAATATTCTCAAACATAATGCAGTTGGCCCCAAATCACATTAAGTTTCTTTAGATAGGTTAAATTATTTGCTGGGAGGGAGGGAGGGAGGGAGGGAGAGAGAGCTGAGAGACACATAGACTGGTTGTCTCCCACACGCACCCTGACTGGGGCTAGGGATTGACTCTG
>NW_006382477.1:0-2410 GCF_000327345.1 Myotis davidii
ATTTGCATATTAGCCCTTTATTATATAGGATTTGCAAGCTATCGTTAACTTTTTTTTTAATAAAGAAAACTAAGGACCAGAGAGGATAACTAATGTTTTAAATGACACAGAGCTAACAAGAAATAGGTAAGTCAAGGCTAAAGTTCAAGTTTTCTGATTCCAGAGGAAGTTTTTGTCTTTGTTTTGTTTTGTTTTTATAATACACTGCACCTGGGTCAAAGAGGAAAAGCAATGAGAATGTAGCCCAGAATTCAATGCTAGCAGTGGAGAATTTTGTCTGCTCTAAACCTTTAGGTAATGTAAGATGTAAGTTGCATATAAGATAGCCTGCAATAAGAGGGTTGAAATCTAGGTAGGGATGCACATGTGTGTTCATGTATAACAGGTGGAGAACAAGCTTCTCATTTAGAGCCCTGGGAGTTTACCCTCTATGAGTCTTGGTGGTTTTATGCTCTTACTTTTGAACACTGTGACCTATTCTGTATGTGAACCCCTG
This sequence comes from Myotis davidii, assembly GCF_000327345.1. Lineage (NCBI taxonomy): Eukaryota > Metazoa > Chordata > Mammalia > Chiroptera > Vespertilionidae > Myotis > Myotis davidii. The sequence goes on from NW_006382477.1 coordinate 497, forward strand.
CTCACTGGAGCAATACAGAAAACACTATTGACTGTCCATCTCATTTATAACTTGTGCTGAAAAACACGCTCCCTATTTCTCAGTTTCTTTACTTTTGGGCCATTATTTGTTATTGGAGAAATTAACTACATTATTGAATTCTGGAAAGCAGTTTAGAGAGCCAGGATGCATAAATGTTCAAATAAATAAAACTGAGGTACACAGCACATTATTGTTAGAATTTTCTAGCATTTGTGATCCAAATTATCAACAGATACTAGAGAGCAATTATTGTAAGCTAGGGTTAAGTCATGAGTCTTAATTTAGAGTACCTGTGCTTTCCCCAGAGACAGTGAGTGACGCTCTAAGGATAGTCAGTATGATGTGTCCACCCAGTGGCTCTTGCAAAGACAAACCAGCAGAGGCCATGCATTATGGCCATTTCCTTATTTAGAGTGTGCTCATATCTCTCCTAGGCAGGCTTGCTGGCCCTCAGCTATATATAATTTGGAGAATTCCCCTCCCCATCATAAATTGGCCCTCCTTAGGTACTTTTATGTCAGGAGTAATAGTCCCATTAGCTATTTCAGTGATGGAAGTTTCTTTAGAGAAGGACAGTGTCTTATAACTCCTGGTGTCTTCTTTAACCTATTTCACTGTGCCTTGCACAGTGTAGATCCTAAAGAATAGTAGAAAGGCTAAACAAGAGAAACAGGAAATAGAGAGGCAGAAACCAAAGATTGAATTCAGACTTCAACAATTGTACAGTGCCTCAGATTAACTCGGGTTAAGAAAAACACAAAGGCAGCTCAAGGAGCCATTCCAGTTCTGTATTTACGCTGAGGCAGAGCAAAATATAGGCTTTCCTTTGTAAGTCAGTAACCTTTGTGTCCGGCATTGACCTGAAGGCATAGGAGGCAGTCAAGGATAGTATCTGTCATATAGAGTCACATGTCTTGAATAAAAGAGATACTGTCTGAAGGTGGGTGATAAGAATGAAGAAAACATAGGTGCAATACGCAGGAAAATATCTCTGTTGCAGACATTTCTTCCATCAGTCTATTTAGTGCCACTTCTGGTCCACTTGGCCCTATTTCTATACTGAGAGAGAACACAGTTGTGCTGGAGAAGGAGTGTTCCAGAGCATGAGCCAAATCCCAGCTTGAATGCTTAACAACTTACAGGGCTTATTAAGAGTACTCCATGCACTACCCAGAAACACATTCATTATACATTTATGCTGCTGATGCCACCCCAGATCTCCATGCCATTTGAAGTGGGCAGTAGATCCTTTTTCCATTCCTGTGTGAAGTATTTATGCAGTTGTGTATCTGTTAAAGAGGGCCCATGTTGTCCCCTAGGACTGGATGCATGTCAGGCTAGTAAGTCTAAAATGGAACATAGCAGATTCTCTGCATCACTGAATGAGTGGTGTGTGAGTCTAATTTGGAACACAATTTGGCTATGAACCTTTGTCATGGTTTTTCGAACAGAATGTAAGGTATTACATTAGTGACATTTTAATTAATACACAAAATGGATTGACCATTTTATTACTCATGCGTGAGACATTATTTTATAGATTATCTATAAAAAATGGTAACTCTAGACTGAATTCCCTTACCACTTAATTGGCCTCTAGGTCATCATTTCTGCTTTCCCATGTCTCCTTCCTCTTAATAAGTGACTACTCTTTAGGCTCAGGGATTTATTTTAAAATCAGCTTTGACCATTTAAAGCTGAATGAACTTGAGCAAGTATTATTGGCTCACAGAATAACTGTAATCACCCAATGGCATCTTGTATGTGAAGGTGTCTTGCAAATTAGGTAGCAGTGCATTTCATTAAAGAGATATTAGCACCCTGCTGGTGTGGCCCAGGGGTTGAGCTTCGACCTATGAGCCAAGAGATCACAGTTTGATTCCCAGTCAGGGC
>NW_006382478.1:0-2411 GCF_000327345.1 Myotis davidii
GAGATAACTTATAAACTCTAATTGATATCTAAGTTAATTTAAAGGTAATCTACCACTTTAAACTGAAAGACGCTTGGTGAATGCATGTTTTACATATCTGTACATTAAAACATTCCCTCCCATTTTTAGATCTGAGTGCTATCTTAGATAAAATTGATTTTGTTTCCAGAAAATATCTATGCAATATAAATCTTAAGTCATTTTAAGAATGTATTTGGCTCCTCAGTTAAGTTTCTATCTAGTTTGAAGAAATCTTGAGGTATCAATTCCAGGTATATTTATTAAATTAACCCTCAAAGAATTCCTTCATTTTGAAAATCCTGGAACAGAAATGCTTCTAATTGGGCATAAACCTACAAGTTACAAAATGTGAAATACTTAATTTCAATGACTTTATCATGTAATTAGAAGCAACATGATGTTAGAAAAATAAAAATAAAGAAATAGATTAAACTCAGATTTGAATACTACCAGATTATGTACCTTAATTATAACCTCAGACTTTGTCTTGAAGACACCAATAGCTCCACTGGAATTTTTAAAATTTAGAGTAGGTGAGTTTGAGGGAAAAAATGTTATGCATTATTTATAGAAATACATTTAGCCAGAAAAAAACCAACATCCAGAGAGTTATAAAACCAAGACCATGGAATGAAAAGAAATATTGCTGGTGCTAGATTAAAATCTTGGCCTCACATTGATCAAATAGCCTGCTATGCAGGTGTCCTCTGAGTATTAGTTTTTAAGTTGTTGGCCTACTGATATAGATGATCACAGAGACAGTTGTCTTAGAAAATTATGAAAGGACTGTGAAAAATAGGGTAAAGTTTAGCATATGCCCGATTATTTCTTTCAAATAATTAATTAAAATAACTAGTTCAATTATAAAAAGGTCACCATGAAATAGAAGTGGTATATCTCTGTTAAGACATAATCAAAACTCATTAACTATTTATAAAAGATCTTTATTCAACAATAAGGAAGTTGGGAAGCAGAGGAAGTTGAGAGGGGATTTTAATATTTTGTAGATAGCAACATAATAGTAAATAACTAAACAAACCATTAAAGATAATCTACTCATTCTCAAAGCCTGACTCAATAAGTTGCAAAAGTTATGATATTTGGCAAGTTGCTTGATGGATTAAACATTCTTGTATCCTTTTAGTAGTCATTTCTTTAAGGTAGGGTGTCCTTCCAATTTTTTCCACAAGAAGTTAAATATTGCATAATATAAGATCTTATAAAGTTACCTAAAGTCTAAAAACATATCAAGGATTATTATAAAAAAGATAATATGCAAGAAAATGAGATATAAAAATGCCATTAGGCATAAAGTTATTCACCAACATACATCTTTTTCTCAAGCTCTGCATCACTGCATTAGATTAGAGATATGAGCCGGATTCTTCCATGAGAAGACACTTGGTGAAAGGCATCAGAAAATAATGATATTAAATACTTTTCCATAATCATAGGGAGAACCAATTGAATATATAACCAAAGCATACACAAAACTCTCAAGTAGAATAGGTACAGTTAAATGCAACCAGGATGATTGTCTTTTAGGGAGAGAAAGGAACTTAGTCAAGGTCTGGAAAAAATTCTCCAAGGAGCATAATGAATATTAAAGTTGAGTTTATGACCAAGCGATAGCATTCAATCAAGCATCTGAGAACATGTCAGGAAGAGAAGAGAAATTGAACACTACTTTTGCCTTGGACAAGAGCCTCTGTCATGGGACAAGGAGCTACATTTATTCTTAATTCTATCTTCAGTAAACAATTTGATGTATATTTACTACTGAAATCTCTGAAATGTAAGATGACCCTCCAAAATTTGTTTTGATCTAGTCTCCAGTTTTCTAAAAACCTTCAAAATACATTTATTATTTAAAATGAGTAGGGCTCTACTCAACATATTGAAATATAATTTTAACATATTGGGCTTTATTACAGAGCAATGCTCAATTCTAAATTCCATTATGATTCCAAGAATTTGGAGAGAATTGAAAGAAAGTCAAGAATGAGTAATTCAGCAAATTGCATAAACTTGTGGAATTTAGATTCAGACTGACTGCAATTTTTTTTCCTAAGAGTCATAGAGAGGCAGAGAGGCCTAAGAGGAGTAGAGATATGGGGAAATCCTTTTGTTTGAAATATTTTAATGTTGTAGATAAGATAAAGTGTTTTTCAGTAAAGTTGAAAAGAGTTCTAGGGAGAGGCAGGTGAATTAGGGACAACAATGAATGAGGTCTATTGTCTGTCTAATTAACTTTGCTTTAAGTTGCTGGAAATCTCAACAGAGAGCATGATTCAGCGAGAGGGAGAAGTGAGTACTAGTATAAAACTATGCTCCTTAGAGTGTGCAGGCCAAAGTTTTAAACACAGGCAAGTGAAGAATCTCACATAACT
>NW_006382479.1:0-2412 GCF_000327345.1 Myotis davidii
CTTGAAGACATTATGCTAAGTTAAATAAGCCAGCCACAAAATTAAAATATGGTATGACTCCACTTATATGAGGTACCTAGAATATCAAATTTATAGAGACAGAAAATAGAATGGAAGGTGGCAGGAACTTAAGAGAGAGGGAGGAATATAAGGTTTCAGTTTAGGCAAATGAAATAAGTTCTGGAGATGGAGGATAGTGATGAGGGCACAAAATGCAATGTATATAATGCCATTAAACTGTACACTTAGGAAATGTTCAAAAATGTTCAATATACATTTTATTATACATGTATATTTACATATATTATCACCATTTTAAGTAGATAGATAGGTAGATGGATAGATAGGTAGATAGATGATGACAGATAGATAGATGATATAGATAGATAGATAAATGATAGATAAGATTAAGGATACATTATCTATAGTTTTAAAATGTGTGTGGTTTGTTCAGGAAGAAGGGCAAGAAGAGTCTAATAATGAAGAATGACGCAAGTCGTGATAGAGGAAAAGTGCCCTACAAGCCATCAAGGAGTTGGCATAGCATTCAGCTCTTCCCTACAGGCACGCCTGACGTTCCCTGTGCCACATTCTGAATCTTGGATGGTTTTATTGGATCTGGGGTGTTCGGAGTGTCTATTCTGTTTGTCTCCAATGCTGTAAAAAGACATGCTGGTTTACCACAGTGTGTTGAACAGCTCTATTGATTTCCTATGCTATCATTGCATGAAACACTTGGGAAGCATTGTTTACTTCTTGAGGTTAGATAAAGAAAGATCACTATGGATTGGAATGAATTTGTGAAACTACACACATAAAACTGTATGTAAGAGCCCATAAAATTTGAGTGTAGTTTTCATAAGCATTTTAGTTGTAAGGTTTGTGCAGTAAATAATGAATAAGTGAATTTGATTTTAGCAAAAAAAATATTAATATAAGGGAGTAGTGGGAAATAATTTAGAAAGTAGGTTTGAGGGAAGCTTTGGGAGACCTGTAAAGTAGATGAAAAGAAGGCATTGGAGGTTTAATCTCTGGATTTTTAGTTCCATTTCCTTCATGAATTATCAAATAATGGCCATAAAAATCAATTATTGCTACCTCTCGTAGATGTAATATAAACAAAAAGTTGAAAAATGCTTTGATTTTTTTAAATGACATTCACTAAAAATCTAATTCTAGGAATGTAACCAAAATCTAAGAATGAGTTTTTTGGATGGACATATGTGTATAGCTTCAACATGTATAAGTCTTTGACTAAAAGGAAATTCTGTGTATACTTGAGCTATTACTTTTGAATGTATCACCGGGTTCTCTATAATAATGTGTGTCTCCAGAATAAAGTTGCAAATAATTGAGAAAAAAATCTTAGAGCAGAGATCTGATGCAATATGTTATGATTCAGTAACCAGTTTGCATGACCGCTTCTGTAATTCTCTTAAGCTTTGCTAGAATCTCACCTTAATAACATGGATAGTGACCAAATGAGACAATTTCTCTGCTAACCTGACCCAGTGTTTAATCACAAATTGTTAGCCATATATTGCAATCTTAAAAATGCTTATCCTCCTTTGAGACCTTGCTGATTTGATAATTGGAGATTCATGTACCTTATTATTTTATGTCATTCAAGTGTCATGATTAGAGAAACCTCTGAGTTGTATATGAAGAATGTTAAGTCTCAAGACATTGTGTATGATTTATGATGATTGTTTTCTTCTCAATTTAACTATATCCTCTAGGGAGCCGAAAAAGAATCAGTCATCAAATTACCCCCAGGCTTCTGAAACAGAAGCAGAAGTGTTGAGACCCTTGCAATTGGCAAAGGCCACTTCCTCCCTAGTGAAGCTATTTCAAAACTGGTACTGGCAAAGTAAATATTTCTAAATGTTCTTGAATTTTGTCAAGTCACCTACTTCATTCATGAATAGAAAAATAAAAGTGCATAATACAGGAAATTTAAGCAAGTAGATTTACAATAAAATTATCTGTTTAAAGGCTATCATGATTCTTATTATGATTATTATCTCTAAACATGGTATTGATAATTTCAAAACACATTCAAACCTGCTAAGATTTTTTTCTTTTTATGTTTGTTAGCTCAGTAATCTCTCCTTTGTTCTAGAAATAATATGAACTCAATCAAGCAGTAACCAAGCTGCTATTAACAAATTTAGACACAATTAATTGAGAATTCACTGGTTACAATAATACTAGGTAGTGCTGCAAAAAAATAAAAAAGTTACACTTCCCTTTTATTTTGAAATTTATAATTTTCAGATGGTAAAATTTAAATCCAAAAATGACACAACTATTTTAAGATACAAATATGTTTATTTTCAATGATTTTTTAAAATAATAGTTTTACAATGACATTAGCTGAACTTGGAACATGACCATACCTATGCACTTACT
>NW_006382480.1:0-2415 GCF_000327345.1 Myotis davidii
CTGTGTTCAAACCCATGTCCCTCAAGGGTCAACTGTCCATAGAACTTTCCAGTGGATAGTTTTGTCCTGAGGTCAACTGACTCAGAGTAGGTCTATTAATGAGATTCAGAACGTCCCTGGAATTGTGCTCAAAGTTTTATATGTACAGACATGTATTTTTCCAGAAAACAGTGTCTCAATCTTGGCAGTATTGACATTTCGGGCCAGGTAATTTTTCATTGTGGGAGCTGTCCTATGTAATGTAGGGTATTTGGCATTATCTCTGACCTCTACCCATGAGATACCACTAGCATAGCCCCAACCATGACTATCAAAAATGTCTCCAAATATTACAAATGTCCCTGGAAAACCCCTCATGTAGAGAAAGGCTCCACTGTTTCTATCAGATTCCCAAACAGCTTAAGAGCTACTGCTTTAGTGTGTAGAACAAGAGTCCTAATCACCTCCCCAGTGTACCCCATAGATAAGCACGTTGGTCTGGCCTTTGGGATTCCCCCCAAAATGAAACACATTGCTGTTATTCTTGTGCAGGCAGATCCATGGGTGTCCCTATCCCATCCTCCCCTCTGAGAATTGCAATAACCTACAGATCTGTTTTTCTAAAAATCTTTGACTAAGATCTCCCAATTGTTGATGGCTTCAGAAAGTCTAAGGATTGTGTTTAAAGTCGGGGAGTTATAAACCTTCTAGGTTTGTTAAGCTTTGTTGCTCATCTTTTTTTGATTCCTCACCAAACAACCAGTGCCTGACTTGTGTAATCCATACATACTTGGTTGATGATTGGATAACTGCACTGTGAAACCAATAGCATCTGTGGGGGGTTATTCTTAATTAAAAGACCCATCGTGTGAAATATTCCTGCAATCACTCCCTCCCAAAGTTCTGATTTTCTCTGCCTGTCTGCTGGAAGCCTGTTGCCTCTGAGATCCAGCCCAAGAAGAACAGAGCCCAGTAAGTCCATTCCACACCATTAATTTGGACTCCTTGGCAGTCGGTTCATTCTTTGTTGCCTGTAGGTTCGTCCCCATGTGAAAGTCACAGGTGATCCTGAAGGCATATAACATCTCAAGTATCCTCATCACTTCCACTGGAACCCTTGTGGGCTGTGAGATAGTTCTTATGCTCTGCTTTCCTTTAGCCAACTAATCCCAGGCTTTAACCTACTTTCCTCTTCCTTTCAAAACCTGCCACCGACTGTCCTTGATACTCTTTTCCACATCTTTTCATTTTTTCTTTTTCTTTTCCAAATCTAATTCTGATGAAATACAATCTCTCTTGTGCTCCCCCCTTACACACACACACCTTTCTTGCCTATGCCTACCCCACGCAGACTGTATTAAAACAAACATTTAGCTACATACTATTTCAGGAGACCCCTAAAACATAAGAACATAAAAAGGTTAAAAATGTAAGTCTGAAATACTACTCAATGAAGAGTTGATATAACAAAAGGGACTCCAAGTGCAATCACAACAACAGAGCTAAAGAGGTTTGCTACATGACAAAAGGTTTGATTCACTGGGAATACAAATCTAAATTTACATGTACTAATAAAATAACTTCAAAATATGTGAAGCAAGATTTGACAGAACTATATAGCAACTTGACAAATCCTATTGCAGTGAGATTTTTGTCATAACATTCTCAGTAATTGGATCAAACAAACCCTAAATTAATATGTACATAAAGATTTGGTAATAATGTATCAAGCTCTATCTAATGTACATAGCATATATTTCAAACTCTGTCCATCCAATACACTCTCTAATAAAATATTTTACACAAACTCCCCTATGTAAACTTCTAACTTCTTCTTATCTGCCCTCTCAATTGATTTCCTTCCTACTTCACTGAAAAATTGTAAGCAGTATGAATTTCTCCAGACCCCCTCTACCACATCTACCCACTTGACCTCTGCACCCATACTCTGCATTCCCATGTTTATTATTGATGGACTGTCTGTGCTTCAGTGCAAAGCCAGTCTGTGCCCTTGTGCCCTGGACCCCATCTTCCCCTTGCCTCTTTTTGTTAACAGTCCTTTCTCTCCTGTTTCATTCTGATGCATCATTCCTATTCACATTCCCATTAGCATGACCCCTCCTCTCCTGCAAATACTCCTCCATGCTTGTAACTATAGTCTCCCAGCACCTCTAATCTGGTACTCTCAACCTATTCTAGTCCAGCTTTCATACCCATTATTCCCCTGAAACTGTTCTTGTCGAGATTTCCATGGCTAAATCCAATGGTCTTTTATGATTTCCCATCTTACTATGCTGGTGTTAGCATCGATCCAGTTTATCATTTTCTCCTTCTTCATTAGCCTCTAGGACACCCATGCACTTGGTTTTCCTCCTACCCCAATGTCTGGTCCTTTTCAGTTTCTTCCTGGTTACTCATCTTCTCTCAGACCTCAGG
>NW_006382481.1:0-2413 GCF_000327345.1 Myotis davidii
TTTTTTTTTAAAAAGGGAGAATATCTTTCTGATTGTCTTTGGTTCTTTGAGTTGGTCTCTTTAATGACCGATAAAATGCATTTTATGGGTTATGCTCACACTGTGTCTGGGAACCGGAAACCAATGCAGCTAACTGTTCTGGAAAGGACATTGGCCTCGTTGTCAGTGTTATAATGACAAAGGGAGAATGATATTTTCCTTCATAATCTGTATCTGAACATGACCCTTTCGTACGACCCTAACTTGGGTTCTTGATGAAAGGGAGCATAGAAAATGCTTCAGTTATTTCCTTGTTTTTTCTTATAAAGTGATCCTCCGTGTGATTTTCATGGTATTCCATGTATTTAATATTTGTTTTTATGCAGTTCCACCCATAATCAATAAAGGGGACCTCTTGGGACCAGGTCTTTCGCCAAAAGAAGTGAAGATCAAAGTTAACACCACCCTGACCTTGGAATGTGAAGCCTATGCAATTCCTTCTGCCTCTCTCAGCTGGTACAAGGATGGACAGGCCAGTCACAAGATTTTTCATTTGCTGATGGTTTCTTACCGATTAAAGTGGTCAATTAAACAGTAATACTAGTAAAAGAGACACAAGTAACTCAGAGAATCCATGTGGCCTTAAAACTAGCACAATCTCATGCTCCTAAGAATATAAATCTGCAAAAAAAAGAAAAACCCAAAACAACTTTAACTGTGTTCAACAATATTAGTATTATTCCATCATTGACAAGGGTTGTCTTTGTGTACATTTGCAGTTGTCCGTGAAAATTCAACCACCTTCCCACTGGGGAACGGTTTTAGTGTTCTTTGGTTTTACATAGTAAATAAACTTCATAGAGAAGAAACACACACAAAAAACAGTGCTAAACCAGCTTATAACAGGCATAACGTGGGGACTAAGCTTAATCAGAACTTTCTGTAAACATCTTTAACTCTTACAAAAGGTAACATTTTTAACCTTCCAAGATGCAGGGGAAAGCTAGATGTGATGATTAAGTGCCCCACATAATTAATTAGGGGCAATGAGAAACTTTTAAAGAAAAAGCACATCTTTCAGTTATGTGATCTCTCAGACCACATACCCTCATTTCTCATTCTTCTTCCATGCATGTTTTAAAGAAATGTATGCTGGTGTTTAAACCAAAATAGATGATTTTTCCTTGCTGGGCATATTGTGCTTACTAAGCTGATCTTTGTCCTGTTTTACACATAATCAACCAAGTGGTCAGTTACATCCAGTTGTGGCAGTTCGGGTACGAGTCATGATTTAAGATGCAGAAAGATATAGCTTTATTTTTTCAGATCACAGATGGATTTTGCAATACTGGCAACTAAAAAAAAATCATCTCATAAAATAAGCAAGTTTCATCTGGAAGCCATTACAAAAGGAAAAATAAGGAACTCCCACCATGTTCTGTTTACAGTTTCTTTCCTGAGTGCAAGCACACTTCATGGTACAATATTAAATCTATAGGAGTTTACTTGTTAATTCCTTTCACCTGTAAATCTTATTTTATTTCTAATTTTATCTAAAGGCTTTTCATTCATTGTGACTACTACACATGCACACACATACACATAAACACAAGCAAACACACGCACACATAAAAATTTGATAATGATTAGAATTGCACTAGGAATAAGACAGTTTTGTGTGGTTTTGAATTTTATACTGAGTAGTTAAATTACAGTTTCAAAACCAGACTCTGAAATTGATCCAATTTTTATACTTTAAGCTGTTAACTTTTTTAGAATTTGGGATTGGTCCCCTTGAATGTGTACAAAAAAAGCACTCTGGTTTTTGTTCTTGTTGTTTATTTATCATATCCTTCTGTTATTTCATTCTTCAGATAAGCAACACCACTGGAACAAAACAGAGTTTTTGAGAACATCACTAAAAATATTGCCAATGTTAGACCCAAAAAGTTTTGAGATAGTGTTTGGGTTTTATTTATTCACACTTTAAAGTCTTTTGTTTAGCATAGAAATTTTAAATTATCCTACTTTTATATTCTACATTAGCATTTTACATTATTTTTTGATCATATTATATTATTGGCAAGACTTTGTTTTAGGTGAGGAGGGTACAGCTATGAAGGGAAAATAGAAAGATCACTGTTCATGTGAAGTTTAGGGAGTCAAAAACTAAACAAACATAACAGTAAAATGCGTAATGTACCAGATGGGGTAGATGTTGTGGAGAAAATTCAGTCAAGAAGAGGAAAAGTGAGTGGGGGGAGTGTGATCTTTTATTTATACAGGGAAGGCCTCGCTGATAAGAAAGTAAAGGAAGCAAACATCAGATATGAGAGGAAAATATGCTAAAGTAGAGAGAATCTCAAGGGCCAAGGCCCTGAGACATCTTTGTTGGAGTGCAGTGACCTATGAGTGCCGGAAGCCGGTCCATCCT
>NW_006382482.1:0-2416 GCF_000327345.1 Myotis davidii
TTCCTTTCAAGGTGCACAAATTCATGCACTGAGACCCTAGTACATGAATAAAAGGACTAGATTTTCCATATTCACCTTAGTATAATAATCACTATAATTGTGGGAATATAATATGTTTTCTCACCAACTATTCACAACTACCAAAGGAATAGATTTTACTATTTGTGTTTTATGAATAAGGGAAGAGAGCCTCAGAATGCATGAAAAAACTTGCTCGGGTCTCCTGCTAGTAAGTAGAGACAAGATTCAAATCCATCTGTCTGACTCAAAAGCCAACCTAATACACAGAACCCACCAGAGTATAATTTCATCTGAGTCATTTATTTGGAGTTGTGAACAATTTCCTCTAGAAAAAAAACCACACACACTGTGGCCTATTGTGAACACTGGTTCATGATCGTTGAGTGGGAAACATACTCACTGAGTGGTCCTAGTTTTCTATTACTGCTGTAACAAACTACCAAAATCCTGGAGTCTTAAAACTACACAAATTTATGTTTCTTCCTACTTAAAGAGTAATATAGCAATATTCATTCTATATTTCTGTAGCTCAAGCATATGACATGGGTCTCGCTGGGCTAAAATCAAGATCCCGGCAGGTCAGCAGATTTTTCCTGGAGGATCTAAGGAAGCATCTATTTCCTTGCCTTTTCCAGCTTCTTGAGGCCACCAACAACATGCAAATGTTCTAATGTCTAAATAACAGTGTAATAATGGATTAAAATGAGGTAAATAAATAATGAAATAAATGACAAACCTAATAAAGTAAAATTTTAGCTAGAAGGTGAAGAGAAAGATGTTGGAGGATTGAGTATTATATCTCAGAGTCGGGCCTACATTAAGGACAAACTGAACTAAAAATATTTGGAACTTGGAAATATGTTTCTCTGCTGGGAAGTAGAGCAGATACTAGGTGAAAGTATGAAAATGGGCATATTATTTGAGAAAATGGGTAAACAGAATAAACACAAGATTTTAAATACTGATCATAAAAAATAACAATATTTTTCAACATATGATATGTAACAACTACCATAATTAGAATTTATATTGATTACTTCATTTAACCCTTATAACAATTGTATAAAGCAAGTGATAGTATAACAATTTTATATATGACGTAGAGTTTAGGGAAGATAAATTATTTAGCACAGTGAAAATAGATAATAGATCCAGGATTCAAACCTAAGTAAGACTTATTCCAAAGATCCTGTTCTTAATTAGTGTGTGAAAACATGGTAGCTATTTAGTTCTGAGATTAGAAACTAGGGAAGTCTAATGTGTTTGGGGTATTTCCCAATAATTTCAAAGAACATAGTCAGAGATAAACAGGCAAGTGCAATTGTCAATAACCCACGAAGATTAGCAGCACTGAGTACTCTTCTGCTGGCACTAACTCCATCTGCCAGTTACATTTACTAACTGATCCCCAAGCCTTACAAGCAGGAAAAATGAAAGAGGTTGTGAAGATTGAAAATTAGGGAAATGACTGAGAGAAACATCAGCCCAGTAGTTAGGTGAAAAATTTTGCTATTACGCCTAGAGTAAAACTGATTCAGATTAGGTTTCTACAATACAGCAAAAGTGAACCAGATCACAAGACTTAAGACCAATAGCAAAAGTGATTATGCCAATTATGAGAATCTGATGTTCAAGCTCTTTTTCTCTGAAAGTCAAATATCTTAAACTTTCCAGCCATGAAACAGAAGAGAGATAGGGAGTGTGAGACCCGAGAACAACAAAAAGATAGGTTAGCTTTGCTGAAAAGTTTGCTTATAGCTCAAAGTCTCTATTTTCAAAGAGCTTCCCTTCCATTTTTCCAAAGACTATATGTTTTTAAAAACTCTACTTTTTTGTATTTTCTCCCTCCCCCCCCAATAATAGCACCAGAGTTGGCAAACCAAGAATTGTCATTTTTAGGTGTGGGTCATTTGTAAGTTGGATGTATCTGGAACTGTACATGAGCTGAAGTCAATCCCAAGATTAGAGGTAAGACTGAAAGGCTGATAACGTGTCTACATAAAAGAAAATAAATTTCACTGAAAATAGACTTCATGCTAAGATAGATGGATTTAAGGAAGATGAGCTTCTCATAAGCTTGTATTTCATCAACCAGAAAGTGAACAACCTGGATTTGAAGGGACAGTTATACGTCAGCACTTGGTTATTTTGAAATCCTGCTACTACTCAGACATCAGATCCTATTAGCTCTCAATGTCAAGAGAGATGCCAGGAATATCCTTGTTGGTCTTTGCAAGCCTTTGTTTACTGTGGACCTCCATCTAAATAAAGCATTGAAATCATTTCATATTTTAACAGTCACATTTATATTTTTTCTCATAGATCAGCACCACGTCTTAGCTCTTCTGTCCAATGGAATACAGAATTATAATAGACTAGAGGCCCAGTGCACAAA
>NW_006382483.1:0-2418 GCF_000327345.1 Myotis davidii
TCAATGCTCAAACACTGAGCCACACCGGCCAGGGGTTAGTCAGGATTTTATAAACAGTAACACTAATGTTGAACTAACTTCAAAAAATTAAAAAGAAGTTGGTACAAATTAAGTTAAAAATTATTACTACTTTCTGAGTTTGTGTATTAAAATTAAATGAACTGAATCTATATTAATGCTGCAAACTTGCTTTTAATTTTTTCACTATTATTGTAGTATAACAAAAATATAAGATGATTGGGTTTATTTATTTAGCCACAAATTAAACTTTGCTATAAATTTGGCCTAATAACTAACTAAAAATTTTAAGAAGGAGAAAAAACAGGCAATCATCTCATATTTTAAAGAAGTTATTAAAAATACATCCTTAAAAATGTTTTTTGCCAGGAGAAAAAAAGTGATTTTATCCTCTTTATGAAGTTTGAAAATTTGAGTGAAAGATGAAAAATCATTCTATCTCTAACAAGAGGCAAAAGTTTTTCCATCTTAGAAGCCATAGAGAGAAACAATGAGTACCTAGAAGTGGATAATTCAATTAGTTTGCTTGCTCAGTAAAAGCAACTTAAAGGAAATATTTTTTCATAGGTAGGTAGATAGATGTATATCCTTGAAATATAAATTGGCCAACATAGAGTTAAGCTGGTATTATTCAAACTATGTCAAAGGCAAAATTATAATTGGACATCTTTTATCACAAATGACTTAAAAGTAAGATTGGGCTCTGTAGAATATAAATCATCTGCATACTTATATATTCTGTTACATCAACTTGGTGAGCTATTGCCACTGCTGCTCTAGCATGTAATTTATTAATAGTAATATTAAGCAAAAACTAAGTTTCCATAACTTAGTTTCCTAGGACAGTGTGATGCCATGAATACGCTAGGATAATGGTTGTTGTCATTCATAGTCATCACTTTGGAAGCTGCTCCAAAAATAGAACTGCTAAGTCATAGCAATCACATTTGGTTTTGTGTTCAGGGAATTATATTTTAAGAAACTCTTGCCTTATAATGAACTGCAGTCTGTTGGTCACCTACCAGCAACCTTGAAGGTTCTCTAACCAAGTGTTTAGAGGGCTCTTGCCAAAGGCTTGAAGTTACCCGAAGGCACACTTAATAATTTACCTGGCGTGAAGGAGCACTGTGAGGCACTGCCTCCCAACCAGCCACACAGGCTGCCATGGTTTATATGCACAAGAACGCGCAGTTCCAGAGTCCCGCCGTCCCCTGAGGAATGTACCTCAGGTTTTGCTTTAAGCACATCATACTGTTCCTGCCTGTGAAAGGCCTTGGCCTCTCACCATGGGATAATAGCATGTCACTGAGTAGAAGAGTGGCGTTCAGGGAGCAACTCTTGAACAAGGAAGACTTGAGTGACTGTTGCAAGAAGGGTAGTTTATAAATGTCAACGATGATTATTCCCTAGGACACAAAATACAGGTAAGTAGAGAGCATAAATCTTGTGTTTCTACACTGAAGGTTTTATTGTGTTTCCCCTACTTATTGCAAATCTAATTTTCACTGGAATCCCATTGGGTGTGTGGCTCACACGAACTTTTTGAGTTTGAGAATTATCAGGAAATGAAATTATTGTATTGCTTTTGGACTCAAATGCAAATCTAGTACGAATATGGAATAGGAAATTCTGTACATTCTGAAAGTATGCTTCTTTTCAACTAAAAAATAACAATCTACAGAAAGACATGTTTCTCCCCAAACATTAAGAAATAACTGAGCTGAGTTGCAAAATACCTTCTCTTCCTAGGTTGCCAAAACCTAAAAAAATTGCAGAGCTTCCAGGCTCTGAGCCAACCTTTTTCAGGACTCGGGGAGGTGGGGGGAAGCAAACATTCTGGGTAAATTCTCACTGAAAACTGCTATGGGAGCCCAAAGAGATGATGCATCTGTCCCTCCATCTCCCCTCACTGCAGTTTCATCCCGGCCCAAATGCTCACCACATTTAAGATGCCACCCCCAGCCCTCCACTCATTCAGCTTACTCAGGCCATCTCTATAGACTGCATTCCCATGCTGTGTCTGCACACATTTCCTAAATATTGCCAAATCTAGTGGTCAGTTTTATCAATTAAAAGAAAAAAAATGAGATGTTAGCCACAGCGTGTGATTGAGCTGACAAGGTCTGACAGCAACAAATGCTTTCACAGCAGCAATGACTTTCTCTCTGTGTTTTGTCCCAGATTCCCTTCGTCAGTTGAAATAATCCTGCAACAGCCAACATATTAATATGAGTAAGTCAGAGGGCTCTGGCTGAAACGCTCATGGCGATCTCTGAGCCAGCCCTGAGCCACCGAGTGCTTCCCCTTCCCTGAGTAATTGCTAAGACCCTCAGCACTTTTATAGCTTCACCTGGTTTAATGCGCACACCTCAGCCTAAGACCATCCAGCTCAGAAACAGG
>NW_006382484.1:0-2416 GCF_000327345.1 Myotis davidii
AGAGATAGAGATAGAGATAGAGATAGATAGATGGTTTTCAGAAGCTTGCCCTGGTGGAACAAAACTAAATGGTCCTCACAATTGATTCTCAAATTTCAGAGTGCACAAGACTAGAACAGTTTCACAGATGCATCCTCTATATTCCCATTTAGTAGGTCTCAGGTGGGACACAGAAATTTGCATTTTTGCAAAAACCCCAAAGCATAGTGATGCAGGTAATTCTTGGAATTCACTTTTAGGAAACCTGAACTAGAAAAAAATAACTTACATTTCTTTATTCCATCTGTGAAATCTGTACAAGAATTTGATGGCAAAGTTAAGCACAAAATGAAAAATGCAACCTAAGGCAACTGTCAATAATCAAAGGCATTATCCCCTGATCTTTAGTTTTCTCCTCAAACTTTCAAGTCACTTATATCATTCAGTGATGTGCTTAATTCTTTCCCAGGAATCTAAATCAAAGTACATCCTGAACCCACCTCAGAAATTGTTCTACTCAGAACGCCACTCCACACCACAGTCCAGTTGCCTGGTGTCCCTCCTACCCTAGTGTCATTCACAGGGCCCATTATACTCAGGCATCAGTCACTGCTACGCAGACCACCTCTATACCTCTTCAGATGGGCTTTGCAGACCGCCTATGACACTTTATGCCCTACCTCTTTCTCACATCCCAGGGGCCTGAGCTAAATTTACCTCTCTGGACTGTGAATCTACTCCTGCTGCTAACCTTGAGTTTTTAAAGCTGTGACATATAACAACAAGGCTTTTGATAGCAGCAAGCCTGTGACAGGTGAGAAAAGCATGTGCATTATAAGTAAAATTAGAAAGCTCATGGGTTCCTGAAACCTTCATTCCTGCCTAAGGCTGTCGAAGCTTTCCTTGCTTCTAGAATATATTTTCTGCCCTCTGGGGACAAATTCATTTGACACATATTTGTCTTCTGAAAATCAATGGACAAACAAAGCACATTAATAGGATTTTAGGACCTTCAGAATTTAGACTAACTTGGGCAGGAGTCATGATGGATGTTCAGGAAATGGGAGGAGAAGGGCTAGAAGGAGCTGGCAGAGACATCTCATTACTTAGGAAGAGCAATGACTGGGTACCTGACTCAACTGCAGCAACAAGCACCACTGGGGGGTAGATAATATTCAAAGGGACAAGACCCAGTCTTTGAGTACTGGCATCAGTATTTGTTGGAAGGGCACAATGGTTAGAGACCCGGGCAGCAGCAATTATCCTGTGGCTGTATATACTAGTACATTAGGATCCCAATATACATCTGGAGCCAATGGCATATTGTAGAATACAATATGGTTATGGCTTGGTTTGAAGCAAGACAGTAAATTTGTATTCTGAAATGCAAAATTAGGCAGATAGATAACAATGTCCAGGTGGCTATAACAAAATAAATACTTCTTTGCTCTGTCAGAATTAGCTCAGGAACTAGCATGACATGAGAAGGACTAGTAGTCACTTTTGTGCCATTTGTCCTAATACTCATCAAGACAATGGAGCTACCATTTTTGATACTTGGACTCTGTTATAATCATTCAGGCTACACCATAAAACACACCATCTGCACCAGTTGTAAGCTCCACACCCAGACTTGTCACCATCTACCCTTTGCATTACCATTCCAGTCAAAGAGAATCCTCCTAAGGAATCAAGAAGGCCAAGGATGAGCGGGATTGTAACAGTGCTCCGCATTCAACTCAACTGTTCAGACCATGCCCTCCAAGTTAATCCTCCAAGGCTCCTTTTTCTTCTTTCCTGTCACTCTCACCTCCACTAGTTTTGAAAGTACCATCTAAAGAGAAATATTCAAGCCTAGCATAGCTGACCAACATTTTGGCAGATGAAAATAAAATGCTTATGAGAGCTGTGTCAATGCCAATCAAATGTTGAATTAAATGAAATCAAAGGTATAAGATCTCCAAGGGGAATAAACTACTGCTAAAATATGCAAATGCAAATTTTTCATGCTTTTGACAAAAAGAATTAATGCAAAAAACATTAATCAAATGATATGGGCAGTGTGTGAGTTAAAAACCTGCTCCACCCAAAAGGTTTTTCTGTTCAATATACTACACAGGCATTAATTTGCATGTGTTTATTACTCCTAATTTTCAAGCACATTGGAGGTCAATTAAGAAACTGATAAACCTCTCTCTTGAAAAGATTAAAGGAGAAAAACACATCATTAATATGCTCACCAGAAAACAGAACTCCATCATCATTGCTGAAGGTAAATGTCCACGTTTACATGAGCAGATGGAAGGCTAATGATAAAGTTGTCCTTTTCACACCACAAATAATGGATGAAATAGAATCTTCATCTGCAATATAACAACAGACATACATTAAAATGTTTCATGCTTGAAAAGAAAAGTATCACCTGTCAAACTCAGAA
>NW_006382485.1:0-2407 GCF_000327345.1 Myotis davidii
TCACTCTAGTCCGCATGTAAGCCCCATAACTGGCCTGACCCTCCATTTTTCAGGGGAGGAAACTGTGGCACAAAGATGAAAAAGGCTTGAGGCATTCATTGAACAAATATTTACTGACTGCCTACTATGCACCAGGTGCTGGGAACACAGCCATGAGCAAGATGGCAAATATCCCTGTTCCCATGGAGCCCAGGAGGAACACACACAAAATCAGTGTCTGTCAGAGGTTGATAAGGGTTCTGAAGTTAGAGTAAAAGGATTAAGAATGATGGGGGACAAAGGCCTTTTGAAAAGGCAATCAGGGGAGGCCTCACTGAGGAGGTGACGTTTCACCAGGGCCCAGTGAGGGCTGGGGGAACAGCCTGGAGACCAGTGGCCTGCGGGCAGTGAGCAGGAGCCTGGAAGGTGGAGACAGGGCCAGAGCTGGGCCTCATGGGCCTTGGTGGCTTTTTCTCAGGGGGACCCACAGGAAGGTTTTGAGCAGAGAAGTAATATGGTCAGGTTTACATTTTAACACAGCACGTAGGCAGCTGTGTGAAAACGGAAGAAAGCAGGAGGAAGGATGAGTGCTGTTGCTGGAGAGGAGGTGACAAGAACTGGAGTGGGAGGGGAGTGATGAAAAGGCCCTGTGCTCCCCATGCCCTGAGAAAAGGGACTCAGAGGAGCTGGACCTGGGGGCAACAGAGCTAGTGTAAGGGCCTGGGCAGAAGCAGTGCCCTTGAGCTCAGCAAGTCTGGCACAAGCCCAGTTGCCTGAGCCAACTAGGTGGTTGGCATGCCAGGCCCTAGTCTGCCCTGAGCACCAAACAGGGGTGCCTGGGACTCCCAACTCTGGGAGAGCAGAGATCAAGTCTGCCCTGTTCACCACTCCTGCCATGTAGCAGGTGCTCATTAAATCTTTGTGGAATGAATGAGCAGGGCCTGGTACATAGCAGGTGCCGACAAAAGTTTGCTGAACGAACCAGTGAATGAAGGGACGGTCTGTAGCCTTGTATTGTTTGCTGGTGACTTCCCATGTTCGTCGGAGCTCCTTAAAATAATGCAACTGCTGTCAATCTGAGTCTTACCATGAGCCAGGCCCCAGGCTCCTACCTGTGTCCAACCACCTTGCATGGCAGGTTCTATTGTTATGCCCAATTTACAGAGGAGGAAACCGAGGCCCAGAGAGGTTAATTAATTTCCCCAAGTTCACGCAGCTACTAAGCTGCACGGCCAAGATGTAAACCCAGGACTGGGTTCTTCTCAGCTACACTCGGACACCTCCCACCCTGGGATCTTATCAATAACACCACCAACTCAACTGTGAATCCCTGAGGGCAGGCAGCTTGCAGAGGGGTTCCTGGCAGAGCATCCCCAGGGCTCCCTCACGTCTGAGGGTCTGCCTTGGCTCCTCACCACAGCCTGGTACCACCTCGCCGATAAGGACCCCAAGGCAAAGAGCTGGGAACTTTTTCAAGAGCTGAGGCTGAGAAGTGGCAGCGGAGGGCCTTGAAACCCCGAGTTCTGGGGCCTAGCCAACAGCGCCCCACCCCACCTCTCCCCACCACCAGCCCACGTCCGTCCGCAGCACAGAGACAGCATATTGAGTCCCCACATCATGAGCCTGGACGAGGCAGTGACTAATTCCTGGGGCCCAGCCAATGATAGAAAACCCCTCCACACCGGAGGCCTGTCTCAAGATCCAAGGCCACGGGCTGACCTCGGGCTGACCTCTCACCTCTGCCTCTTGCTTAAAAGGGCAGAAGCCACAAAAACTGGGCTTCAGACCCAAAAGGGGAGCTGGGCAGTGCACAATAGTAATCACAGTAATAATAGTAACAACAATAGCAGTGCCAGTGCTCACAGAGCACTCACCCAAGGGTCCTGCCCTCTGCGAGGCTTCAGAAGCTGGTTATCACAACAATCTAGAGAAGCAGGTCCTATCATCACCCCCACTTTCTAAATGCAAAAACTAGGGCACAGAGAGGCTGAGTAAGTTGAATGAGTTGCACAGCAAGTTTACAGAGGACTCAGGATTCAAACCCGGGGAGCCTAGCCCTAGGGCCATGTAGGACTGAACCCCTCTGGCTCAGAAACTAGTTGGAGGGGAAAAGGGTGGTCTGGGCACTTCTTCCCGCCTCGGGGCTGCTATTTGGTGGTTGTTGTGGCTTTAATTCATGTGTGTTACCTTGAAAACAAATCTCTCGTGCTCCTTTGTCCACAGAGCCACTGGCCCCGTCGCGGGAGGCCCTAACCCCTCCTTTCCCATTTCATGGCTCCCCTCTTTGTAAGTGCCTAGCTCCTCCCCAGCTTCCATGGCACCCTCTCCCTGCACTGATCCCCATCAGTGCCACCCAGAATGGGCACTGACCACCCATCTCCTTTTGGGACTGCGAGCAGCTGGGTGTAAGGCTGAGCCTTCTCTCATG
>NW_006382486.1:0-2415 GCF_000327345.1 Myotis davidii
CTTATCGATTAAAGTTCACTAAAAAAAAATGTCAGTGGGAAAATTAAAGCATGACTTCTTACCTAGACACAGGTTTTGTGGGAATAGAAGCATACCCAACTTGGGTATCCGTTTTGGCATAAAAAAATACAGAGCAACCATGGACATTGCTAGGACTTCTTACAAGACCATGCAAGCCTTATGAGCTTCATGAGAAATTCATGTCTGTAACCACTCTAGTGCCTATCACCCATGTCTGTCTAACCAGACATTGCCTTCCTCAGTCAAGCAACCTATAAAATCCTAAGATAAAGAGCATCCCTTGTTGGTCGCTATTTTCTAAGAAAGCAAAGGAGAGTTCCTGCTCTGGAGTCCTGTGGTCAGTTAGCACAATGCCAGCAGAACAATAAATAGCAAAGTTGGGTGGCAATTTCTGAAAGTTGAACTAGAATACATGAAGACTCCACACCAGAGGGGAAGATGTGGTGAATCATGTTTGGGCCTTGGAGTTCCTGGAATGGAGGTGAGGAGGCATGAAACATCTGTCACTATAAAAACAATGTGGTCCAGCAGAGGGCTTCCTGTCTGGAGAGCCCTCTCTCTTGTCAAGTCAAAAGGACTCATTAAAAAGTCTTAAGAATCTTATTGTTTGGACCCCAGAATTCTGTGTGGATTCCTTATAGGCAAGGGTATCATATCATCTCATTCATCTTGGTATCCCTAGCAAGTGTCTCCTGTTATCTGGCTGGCATGAGGATGTTTATTGCATCTGCCTCAGATACTTGAATGTAGTCAGTGAAGATGGCATCAGTGTAAATAATCAGTTTCTGTGCTTTCACATGGCACATAAAATTAAGAGTTAGGCATTTATTTCCTTATTTTTCTCTTCAACCTGGAATTTGACTGATGAGGTTGAGATAGTAGGACAAATAGCCTCTGAGAATGGTTAGCCAGACTCCAAACTCAGGCATATGGAATCTGGCTACCTTTTATGGGCAGAAGACTGGGTTGAAACTTCAGACAGGTTCCTTTATTTCACAATTTTACCTTAAGAGTCTCTTGGTCTTTGGGTAGAATTTTGTATTTCCAACTCAACAAACTGGCAGCATAAAAAAGAAAACTTACCAGTCTTTCATATGCATTAGAAGTTCACATCAAGTTAGTATCTGAAGCCACTTAATGGTGACTAAGGATTCATATTGAAGATGAAAGTGACTAAGATGATGAGCTTGTGAGGACTCAAGTGGTCTCAGAAAGAGGAAAAGTGGCAGCACCACTAGAAAAAATACACTGCAGGGAGAGTAGCAGGAAACATTAATGATATCCCGGTCTTAGGGGCCCTTCTGACATTTTGCAGCAGCTCTGAAGCCCATTCATAGCATCCTCTGGGGACAATTCCTTTAAAAACATCAACATAAAAGAACACACGTGTTCTCTATGCTGGGGAAAGAAGACGACTTTGGGGAGATCTGGGATAAATATACCTTAAGTCCCAAGCACAGAGAGCACTAACAGATCCAAGAGGGGAGACTGAGTTTTGGGCTCTATTTCAACCCCAGGTGATATGAGGGTTTGAATGATTTATGTTCACAGTAACTATCTAGCAAGGACAGTTTGGAGGAGAACTTCCATAGTCTCCTTCTTGGAGTTGAAATAAAAATGAAAGCAAACACTAGGTATTTTACATGTATGCAACTCAAACACTCAGGTGTAGACCCTTGATCAATTGTTGCTCTTGTGAAACTACAATGATCGTGACAGCTGCTTCAAAAGCCTTAATGACGTTTCCTGGAACACAGACTGCACTCAGACTTGAAGTTTCATTTGACACATTTTAGGCCTGGCGGTTTTAAATGAGGGAGAAAAACATGTTGTTAAATATGACTGCAAATTTTACTTTGCTTAATGGCTAATAAGATAACATAGTTGTTTAGGTGGCTCTACCT
The DNA here is from genome assembly GCF_000327345.1 of Myotis davidii. Classification (NCBI taxonomy): domain Eukaryota; kingdom Metazoa; phylum Chordata; class Mammalia; order Chiroptera; family Vespertilionidae; genus Myotis; species Myotis davidii. The sequence goes on from NW_006382486.1 coordinate 1,926, forward strand.
TCCGGTTTGACCATCTGGCCTGATGAATATATTCAGCGTCTCTCATCTTTTGCTGGCTTTCCTTCCACTGTCTACTGATGAATGGCCGGCTGTCAACATAATTAGCTCCTGCCTGAAACCTGCTTAAAGGAAATGTCCTGAAACATATCCAATAATACCTGAAGAGTAACAACAACACAAAACAAAACGCCGCGATAGAAGAGACTATAGCCAGTCAAGAGTGCGTTGGCCTTGCTCTTACAGCTTGAAAAGACACTTGAAGAATATTAGTATTTCTTACTCAAACAAGATGCTCAGAACAAATAGCCACTCATTTCTTCTCCTGCAACATTCTGGATTTAACGTTTTGGAAGGAGCACTGATGGCTCAAGGGAAAGGACCCTAAACTATCAATGAAGGAAAATCCTATTGAAAACCTGGATTCTAACATTTGCATGGAAATGCAAAAGATCTAGAATAGCCAAAATGATTTTGAGCTCTAGCCACTTTG
>NW_006382487.1:0-2411 GCF_000327345.1 Myotis davidii
ATTAGCCTTTTATTATATAGGATTATTATTTGTAAATAGTTTGCTTTATTTCTTTTATAACACACACACATTTTTCAGAGCCAGTTGTTTAACATTTATCAGCATACTGCTTTGTTATGGGAACATAACTAATGCTCACCCAGCTCAAGACTTCATTAACAGACACTGTTGATGTTTCTGCTCAAAAGAACTCACGCATGGTGTAGGACCAGGTTGGCAGAGGTTGACTCAAAACAGGGAGATGTGGCAAAACGCCACATTTTAAGCCCAGCATCCACTCTTCTATGTTTGGCTACATGCTTTTATGGACTAGCTGTTTAAAATAAAATTCTTTCACAAAGTGTATGAACAGACCTCCTCGGACAGTAGCTAATTAAGATTTCATACACACCTACGCAAAGCTGTTTGGAAAATAAGCCTGAGGAAAAATGGACTGGGTTACTTAAATAAACACAAATAATTACTTCATGTTCAAAGAAGTTAACTGTTATTTAATTGACTTAGTTTTAAAGTTCATAAAAAAATTATCTAACACAAACACGCTTCCATACCAAAAGCACTATCGCCCTAGGGGTGCCAGGGGAGAAGAAGGGAGTTTGGGTAAAGAATAGTGGGATTTGGCAGCACAGAAAGGAAAATTTTAGAGGCTAGAGATGTACTCTATCACAGTGAGCCATTTTGGTTTTAAATTTAGGAGATAGGTAAAGCACAATAGATTTGTTAAATTATCTTTCATTATCTTGCTTGGTTGCAATGTGCACTGGTCTCTAGCAATACCCTTTTTGTCTACTTCAGATGCAGTATTCTTAGGAAGACACATGATAAGGGGTGGGGAAAAATGGAGACATATACAATCAATAATAACAAAAGAAACTCCAGTTATCTCATCACATTTAATATGCAGTCCTGCTTTTGCATATTATTAGGTCCAGAATGTATGCAAGACCAACCAGTGACTTGCTAAATTCCTCTCATGTGTATATTGCAAAGGCTCAGCATGAGCAGCAGGGCCCAGTCAGCTTTGCTCATGAGCTGGACCTTCTAGCCCTCTTGCCTTCAGCTACTGTTTAATTCCAGCTGTTTGTTCTCTCTCCTCCTTCCCCTTCTCTACCTCCTCCAGGTTTGATTTTAAAAGCTTATCCCAGAGATACCCAATTCAGTTCTTCTGAGTTGCCTTGGCAACTCAAAGATAGGCTAGCTCTCAGCTTCCCAGTCTAATTCCATCACACCCCTCAATTAGTTTAGTTAAGTTAAGCCTTTTATGAGCAGTCAGATATTCCTTAGTACTATCATCAGGAATTGGCTCACTCTAAATTGTGTTTATAGATCCTCACAGGGTGATTTCCTACGTACATCCTCCGTGCTCCCTTCTTGCAGGGTCCCTTGACCTAATGCCAGAAAGCAGGGCCAGATTGCTATACAACCCATTTTCATGCTTCCTTCCACTATCTGTCGACTTTACCTTCAAGATTTACTTTTTAAAAGTGTCTCTTGGCTGCCCTGCCCTTTGGCATCTTCTAAAGCTTGGCAGGGTTCCTTGGTTGGCAGTCATTACCAAGGTTGTCAGGTTGTTAAATCCAGGTTCTCAAGTGAGAATCAAAACGTGCGTGTTTTAAGCCAAATATGCTATCACGTAGGATGTTTGCAAAACCCACAGAGATGTCGTTCTTTGTTTATATTTTGAGAAGAGAAAAATCACCCCTGGCTACCTTTTCACCCAAGGGGTGCAGTCCCACAGCAGACCGTCTGCCTGCCAAAGAAGCCAATCTACTCCGCATCCAGCCTTGCTGAGGCTGGCGGCCCAGATGGGATGCCCTGGCTCTTCAGATCTGCAGAGAACTATACTAATTTTGAAAAAATTAGATGGGGACAAATTTTCATCATGAGAATTTGACAGCACCCCTTTGAAAATCTCATTCTGGATATTGAGTACATTTAACGTAAAGCAGAGAAACAACTAAGAGAGTTGTTTGCTTTAATTCATTGCATAAAATGTATGAATTAATTAAGCATTTGACACCACTCTAAAGATGGTTGAATAGAAAGAGACGCAATCTTGTGCTGGTTGACTCTCTCACATAAGCAAATTGAATTAGATTTTTATCCTGTAATTTATGCTGAATTAAACCAAGCTTTTGCTGTTGCAGGCTTCCAATAAATATAAAAGCAAGGCAATAAAAACGCAGTTGTTAGAAAGTAATAAATTACATATAAATGAATGGAAACATTGTCCTGAGTATTAATTCAATTCTTGGGATCATGCCCTGTTGTACTAGCGCTGAGATTGCCTCTACAAGTCTAACGGGAGTTGTGAATTCACACTAGAAAATAAATTTAAGTTTCCATATTGACCTTGCCAATGGAAAATTGAAATCACAATTTGTGGCAGTATTCCCTGTTGCTGGGAGCAT
>NW_006382488.1:0-2418 GCF_000327345.1 Myotis davidii
ACCATCTATTTTTTGCCCAGTTTAAGCACTGAAGGGCTTATGAAGAGAACTGACAACATTTTCAACGTGAAGCTTATTTAATGTTTCTGTGTTGCTACAATTAAGCATTTCAGGAGCATATGTGCTGCCTTTCAGCTCAAACCCGATCGTCCGCTCTGACAGGTCACAGACAAAAACCAGGATAATGACGTTCTATCTCAATCACAGGATCCAGACACACCAGTCTGGTGTAGATCAAAAAGAAAACAACCACCCAAATGCTGATTTAATTTCATTTTCCTCAAATATTGAGCTCATATTGAAATTGAGCATACCAAGTGTGAATTTTGCTAAGAATAGCACTCAGTGTTATATGAAATCTGCAAGAGTTTATCTAGGTAATTTTAAAGTCCTAACATATTATAGTTCATGTTCATATGCTATACTATCTATCTAGACAAAATGAAAGGGAGTGAAGAGATTATCTAGGTAATTTAGAAATTTAAAGAAAAATGACTTTCAAAGATCCAGAAAATTGAGGGGACAGTGATGCAAAGTATTTTGACTAAGCACACAATCTCAATTAGCTTGAGCATTTTCTCTTTTCTTTTTGTGCTGTTATCATTTAAAATGATCAATAACTTAGTTTGCATAGTTCCATTCAAGATATAGTGAGCCCAAGGGACTGTTTCTGGAGCCATGGTTGAAGGAGAATCATGCTTTCTCAAGCATTGCAGTACAAGAATTTCTTCCCATTGTCCGGATTTGGCCCCCATTTAGTAATTTTTCCAAGGGATGAAGCTTGGAGGACATGACAATTAAATCCCCACTTTCAATTTCTGATGATTTCTTCTGCCTCTAACCCCTGTCTATTCTATCAAATGGTCCTGTGTAAAGTAAAATTCTTCTATCACCCAGTGGTAGGTTAAATAATGACCCCCAATGATGCCCACCTCCTAAACCCTGGAACCCGTGAATGTGTTACCTTACATGATTAAAGGAACTTTGCAATTGTTATTCAGTTAAGGAGCTTGAGATAAGGACATTATCTTTTATTATCTAGTGGGTCCTCTGCTATCCCAGGGTCCTTATAAGAGAGAGTAGAAGGGGTAAGAGTCAGAGGAGATATAACGATGAAAGCAGAGGTAGGAGTGAAGTGGGGCTGTGAATCAAAGAACATAAGCAGTCTGTAAAAGCTGAAATAGTCAAGGACATGGATTCTCCTCTACAGCTTCCAGAAGGAACACAGTCTTGCTGAATCACTGTAGTACTCTGAGTTGCAGATCTGTAAGACAAGTCATTTGTGTTGTTTTAAAGCACCAAGTTTGTGATAATTTGTTAGAGCGGCCATAGGAAACTAATACACACTCCTTTCCTATTTTAGTTCTATAGAAAGAATAAACCTAATAAGTTATTGCTCTCTGCTGGCTTTCCCTTGATTCTTCAGGGCATTGGGTTAGAAATGGCAATTTGCCTTCTAAAACTGTATGCAAATGTTGTGTCACATACATTTTCTGAAAAAGAAACCCATAGATTTTATCAGATTAGCAAAGCAATCTATGATCTCAAAATTTAAGATGTTACTCTTGATTGGGCATTCTCAATTTCACATCTTAACCCCCAGCAGGCTACAGGTGGAGGAAAAGGAAAAGGGTGAGAAAGAGAACTTTTAAAATACATTTGTTCCCTATTAAGTGGTCCTTCCTCCACTCCTAGGGCTGGGTCTTGCTCTGAGATGGTGCTGCCATGTGTCCCTTAGGCGCCACTCTTGTTTCTTACACATGCCAACCCCATCCCTCAGAAGGAGCCCTAGCCACCAAAGATTTCACTGAGCCTGGGTTGGGTAATTCTACTGTGCCTCCCATTCTACTGCTAGGCATGGTGACATTGGTGATGGTGGAGATGTGGACAAGGGTTTCTCAATTATTCTACATGATCCTCGGTCGATGTTTTAGCTATTACATAGAGTCTAAGGGCATCTCTGTGATGTGTAGCCCTTTCCCAGGCCTGTGAGGATGTGGGCAGGGAGCAGAAGAAAGGGTTTCTCTTGTCTAGACCTCAAATGATGTATTACTAACATATTCTCATACACTAAGTGGTAGGAACAGATCATTTTGCAATAGAGACAAGGTATTATCTAAAAAGGATAATACTTTTACTGTCAATGTAAAACATAGCAGAAAGGAAGCTTCTAGTCTTCATTGTGTAGCAGTTGTTTCTTTGGCCATGAGGACTGTAATTCTGTTTTATTGTGATTGTTTGGTGCCTGCCAGGACATAAAGGCTCTGCTCACTTTACATCCGCCACACCTTTAAGTAGTGACATGTGGGGAAATTGCTGTCTTGTTTGTGTCAGACAGCAATTTCCTCCTAAAATACTTACTGTTATTCCATATTTAATAAATGCCTACTGGGTATTGGGAAATGTCCAAGACACATC
>NW_006382489.1:0-2420 GCF_000327345.1 Myotis davidii
TTCTAAAAATTAATAAAAACATATTTTAAAAAGTAGATTGAAAGTTAGAATATATTAATTTCTGTCAATAAGTTGAAACTTTCATGTGGAAGAATGAATTTACTATACTCTTTTACTCCAGAAAGTAGACATTTTGATATATGGTGTTTCTATGATGGAGTCAAATATGTTTTACTCAGCCTAGTTGACTCCACATCCCTCAAGTATCCGTTTCAGTGTCATTAAAAAACAACTCATCTCTTGATCCTTCATGTAAATTAGCTCCTCCATGGTTATCTCTCATAATACCCTATCTTTTTCTTTATAGAGCTTATCATAATGTGCAATTAAATAATTGGCTGCTTATTTAATATTTGTTTGTCCACTTGAATGTAAGTCTTGAAAAGATAGGCGTCCTGTTTCATTTGTTCATCATCATCGCATAGCTCAGGATTGGGCTCCTAGTCTTTGCTCACTAAATATGTATTCAGTGAGTAAGTGAATAACATGACTAATGTGTTTAAGACAAGTTGTTTAATCATAATATGCTTGGTACAATGGTGCTTGCACAATTGTTATGACTATTTTTATCATATTCCAAAAGTGAGATAAAGGTGTGTATTGGAGCTGGCTCATAAGGCTCATGAGAACAAACTGTGTGAGTCTTTTCCAGACTCAAATTCACTGAAGTTAGGAAGACAGTTTGAAATTGATTATGGGGGGAGTACTGACATCACAGAAATAAACAAACACTATAAATTAGAAATTATTTTTTTTCTGGAGAGCTGCTTAAACATTTATTATCACATCACTGATATTGAGGGTATTTCTGTAAAAAATTGGCAGTGCTAGAATTCAACTCCAGAAATGGGAAGATTAAGTTCTTTGAGACAACTCTCCTGCTGCATACAATCAGGAAAAAAACCCCTGGAATAATATTTAAGTATTTAAATATTAAAGCAAAATGCTTATGCTTAAAGACAATAGAATGCTATCAATGTAGTGAGCATTTGAGGACAGGACCATGAAGAGCAAAGAAGCCAAGAGAGGTGAATTGGCATTTGGTGTTAGTTTCCTCAAGGAAATTACCAATTCCAACTTTTAGCTGAGCAGTTCAAAGGCTGAGCAGAGCACTATAACCGGCAGGAAGTATGAAAATTGAAGTCAAGGCCCTATCAAAAATAAACATCCTTGTCAGATGCCAATATTTTAGTTGATAAATAAGAATAAAGATAAACCTGAAGTAAAGCAACCTTAGCAAACAGTGAAGCCTAGTGTAGAATCATCTTAATTTTTATTGAACTAAGGTGATCTGCTCTTAACCTAGCTACCTGCCTAAAACAAAATTAACCTCTTTTTGAGCTTCACAGTATTTGTACACTTTTCATATACAAATAAGATAGTTAAGCAACAATATAATTCGAGCTTATAAAAAGACATTTAGCTGAAACAAGAGAAAAAAGGACAATAGAAATAGATTTCCAGGTGTATTTTTGTGGCTGCATCTTACGTTCTGGAGATCAGAGGTCTGAAATGGATCTTATTGGACTAAAATCAAGGTGTAGGCAAGGTTGTGGTAGTTACTGAGGTTCTAGGAGAGAATCCGTATCTTTCCTTTTCCAGGTTATGAAGACTGCCTGGATTCCATGGCTAGCAACACCTGGCAGCATCCTTCTCATATGAAAATCTCTGGGTATCCCTATGTTTTTTCTCTCTGACACTTATAAGAATACTTGTGATTATACTGGTTCCAGAGTAATCTCTTCATCTCAAGATCATTAATTTTTCTTTGTTATATAATGTAACATATTCACAGGTTCCAGGAAGTTAGATGTAGATATCTTTGGGGAGCCATTATTCTGCCTAACACTCAGGATATCCAGAAAATTAAGTTACATGACACATTTGAAATGACTATGATAACTATATTTAAACAGTTCAAAGACAAGATAAAGAATTTTAGCAGGTAAATTAAAACTAACTGGAAATTATTGAAATGAAAAATTACAATAACTGAAATTAAGACCTCAAGGTACAAGTTGAAGAGTAAATTATGCAGTGCTAGAGACAAAACTGATGAAGAAGAATACAGCGGAAAGAAAAAAAAATCCAGAATGAAATAGAGAAACACAAAAGCATGGACAATAGTGGACACAACATAAGTGACAAGCAGGACATGGTGAAAAAAAATAATAAGTGTATTTGGAATCCCAAAGGAAGAGGAAAGATACTATAGAACAAAAGAAATATCTGAAGAGATAATGATTGAGAATTTTACAAAATTAAAACATTGACAACTAACTTCTCATGATAAATGATGAAAATCAGAAGTTAATAGAATGATATCTAGAAAGTTCTGAATAAAAATTACTTTCAACTATAAGTCTACGGTCAGAAAAAATATCCTTTAGACAATAGAGACAATATATTTTTTCAAAAAA
>NW_006382490.1:0-2415 GCF_000327345.1 Myotis davidii
TTTTTTCCTTTTCAGTAATAAAAATATATGAATATAATTTCTCTTTTATTATTTTGGATATTTACCTTTATTTTGTTCAACATGTTTTCTTATTTCTGGATGCATACCCTATAAGCTCCAAGACTTTCTCAGTAAATTAAATGAATTAATTGAAAAGTCCTGAGAAAGAATACAATAATACCCAGAACAGAAAATATAAATAAATAAAATTTACTTCTATTTCTCCCTCACTTTACTCACATATTTCTAGCTCACAAAGGATATAAAAACAGCTCACCTGAAATTATAGAATATTAGAATAGAAAGAGAACAACAGCAAAAAATAATCATGTATGAAATTCAGTGTTCTTAGCCATTTAATGCTAATGGTCGAATGATTCAGAAAATTAAGTATCTGAGCTTAAATTTCTTCTAATAAAATGGCAATATTAGTGCATGGTTAATAGAGTCGTTTTGATGTCTTTCTCCATCTCCAGTTTTCTTTCCTCTCTTTTGGTTCATTCTCCTTCTGTAAGATAGTGGTAATGACGTTCACTACATCTACAGACTCTCAACCAACATTGCTAAGGAAAAGATAACTTTACTTTTCTAATTTTACTGAATTTTCAAAAAATTCAGTAGCATTGTTCTCATTAGGCTGGCTTAACTATGCATCTATCTCAGATCCCATCTCTCTGTTTAGTAGGGGAGTGAGTATTCTGATTAGGTTAGGCCAGATATGATTGGCATCAGCCCAACCAATAGGAACTAATATTGGAGCAAATTCAGTGTTCTGAAGAAATGTCAAATTCTGAAGGACTGCAGAATAGAAAGTACAGTATGGTATTTGACTGTCCATACTTCAAACAATTCATCAGTTATTTTCAAAGTCAAAATAACTGATGCTATGTCCTTTACTACCTTGCTTTACCCTTTAACTTCTATGAAATTTCTTTTCTGACGGATGTCAGGGAACTTTCCTCTTGATTGATTTTCTACATGCTTTATCTCTCATCCATGTAGTCCCCATTTTTTTCTTTAACTGTAAGTCCAAAATGTCAAGTTTATTTCATAAAAGCAAACATGTACTTTTAAGTGCTTAATATATACAGATTTTGCTTGTACTGCATCAGAAAATTCAGTCTAATATTGAGTTAATTGATCACAATGTAAAACAGTAAATTGGTTATTTTTTTTATGCTGGTTTGGCTTCATTTAGAATCATTACAGCAGTTTTAGCCTTTTTAATAGGATCTACTTATGAAAATAGAAAAATACTAGGTACTGTCTTTAAACTCTCTTTTTCATCTGTTTTTATTTTATCAGGAACTATAACTCATCTCTTTCTTAATACTCCATTATTAGAATAACAAAGTGTGTGAAACAAATTTGATTCAATGGCCATGCAAAAGCATCTGCATGTTTGAAATAGCTGCAAACTTACTTCTTTGAGTGGGGTGTTCATATATTATCTTGTTAAGTATTTAGATTTCTCTGTATTTTCAATTTCTAATTCCCTGGGCAAATAGAGATTTTACTAGTTTCTCCCTCCTTGATTTTTTGAAATATTTTACCCTGATGATATCATTTCTTACATAACTCTATCTTTTAGTGGTTTCTGTCCTTGATGTTTGTCTTACTTTTTGTCCTATGATATGCAATCATTATCCTTTTCACAAAAGAGGATGACAGCAAGTACCTCAAATCACACAATATCTATTATTTTACTAATATATTAGGTATCTAAATAGAAGTCAATATTCCTTTTCTTAATCCCAAGATTACCTATTAACACATTCAGTAAACATTTGAGAGGAGCAAAGTGCTAGTATACACAAAGCATATACTGAGAGAACTGAATACAAATAACAGGTTTGTCCACATTCTATTTAGAGCAGAAAACACCTTTGAGGAGTCTACCTGTAGTAGCAGTAGTGGGTATTGCAGCCTAAAAACAGTTTCTCCTACATAATGGAGAAACATAGAGCATGGCTCCAGCAAACATACACTATCATATGTTTGATTTGGGGGAAAAATATATGAACATACATTTGCAAAACTATGGTAGAGAGCTGAATAAAGTTAGTGCAAAAACAAACACACACAACCACCAGTATACATTTGTTCAAATAAGAAATGGGCCAAATACAAGCTTAAAATATCAAGGAAACCTCCAAGGAAGTATGGGCTTATGGCTGAAATCCTGTGGAATGGACAGAATTAAAAGGCAGAGCTTGAAATGGAATGTGGAGAATGGAAGGTAGTGGAATGAAAAAAGGCACATACCCAATAACATTTACATAACATGTGGGACAATAACAGAGTTGATAAGAACAGGAAGTAAAATTTTAAAACTTTGATTTATTTCCATTTCCTGCCTCCATTATAAATGATCAATGCCATAGATTGTATTATTGTTCAAAATATAATCTCCCC
>NW_006382491.1:0-2354 GCF_000327345.1 Myotis davidii
AAAAAATGTATCTCTAATAAACATTCTTAAGACTCATTTAAGAAAGAAGAAAACAGCATTCTCATCTTTCCATCATAATCCACTCTCTCACCTTACATAGGAAGATCCTTTTCTGTCTTCCAGTGAGACAGCAGTCTACGACATTGAACTCAATATCTTGGTACTTGAAAGTAATCAAGGCAAATATCAATCTTTAAAAATGTAAGATTTACAATCACACAATCTGCACAATCTGTCTTTCCACTATATATACCTCAGATCTTGCAGAACTGCATTTGACTCCAAGCAAAGGAGCAAAAGAAACAGGAAGAGTGTTATTCCATGAAAAAAAGGGGAATGGGGCGGGGTGGAGGAGGCATACAGGGTTGTATTCTTGGCTTAAGCTCATAAACCTGGGAGAGAGGATAGATTCTAAAATTCATAGCCCTTCCATTTGAGTACCCAACAGAGTTCACCCATTCTCACTGAACGTACTACTATAAACCCATAAGTAGATATCATCCAGAAATTTATAGAGAAATAAACAGTTTATAGAGCTTATGAACTTGTCCAGAGCCACATAGCTACAGAGTAGTGGACCAAAGATCAAACACAGAGCTGTGATTTATTTTTGAAATTTACTTTCCTTCTGCATCAAGTTATGATTTATACATAGTGTCAATTGGTTTGTTTGTTTGTTTCTTTTGGATCAGTTGCTGGATATGTAGCTGAAAACTGAGCACAGAAAACAATGCAGCTTTCACCTGAAGAGAGAACAGTGTCAGCAAGCAAAGCTTTACCTAGAGATGACAGAACTGGATGAAGTATCAATAGGGCCTAGAGCACAATGAAAGAGGAAGCTGCAGAAAAGGTGAAGAGTCCATAGAAAGGACACAAGGAAGGCATCAGAAATAAACTTCACCCATTTCCCGGTGTGTTAACCTTGTGTAGTATTATTCTCACTGGTTATTTCATAAGAGAGATAGGATCATCAGACAGTGTGGTTTGCCCAGGACAACCTGGTTTATTCCTGTTGTTCCTGTGTGTTATAAAGTTTATGGTCACCCTATTTAGAAAGGAAAGACGTATATTGAAAAAGAATTCATTAGAAAAAACACATCTTATGAAAAAAAGCCTTTTTAAGTTGAGTAATTATAATTAAATGGTAGCCAAAAGTATTTTGTGCAGCTACCGTTTTGGTAACCGTGCTGTTGACTCACTGGCTTATTACTTCCTAGAGAATCACTCCAGTTGGGATGACTGTTTTATGAAAAAGCTTTGAGCTCGTTAAAATTTTGTTATTTTCCTGTCAAACAGTGGACTCTCTAGTCTAGGCATATTGCCCAGTTTCCAAGGTAATCTTCCTCCATTAATCATACATTATTATATGAATGTCTATTTCACATTTGGAATGAATTTTTATTTATGCTTTCAAATATAAAATGAAATCTGTTTAAAGAATGGAAAACCATCACGTCTGGTTCTTAAATTTTAGTCCCCACTTACAAAGCAGGGCCTAAAAGTGGTGAAATAAATAGTCACAAGGTTTTAAAGATGAAATGGGCTATAAAAAATCTCATTTAACTCCCTGCAAAATCTAGATAACTTTTCTAAATTTGTTGGGATACTACATAGTTTAATATAAGACACTTAATACTTTGTCAAACTGTTAAAAAGATATGTCAGCTGTATCATGTAAAACAATTCCTTTGGCAGAGTCGAAAGTAAATTCTGATTGTGCATGCCACCTTCCTGTGTACTTCCCACACCTATTTCTTCCCAACGTTAACATTTATGAAGGCAGAGTCGTTTGCAGCAGCAACAAAGAATTTGAGTTTATAAAGCACATTTGAAGTGGGACTAATTGTTTCCCACTGTGTGGTTATTGATTAAGAATAATAGAATATGGCTATTGGGCATTTTGTTTGGTATGACATATCTCATCTGTTTGCCCATCAATTAAAGGCACCATTCCTACCGATGATACTAATCTGCAAGAGTAACAATTTATGCCCGCAAAAAAAGGTGCTTCTTCTAAAGCATGTGCATCTACCATAGAGATTGGTACATGACTGTCACTGAGTTCCAAAGGCTTTCTCAGGAAGAATGGAGAAAGCCTCAAATGGGGAAAGTCAGGTTCAAAGCAGGAAGAACTGTGACCTGCCCCAAAGGCTGGACCCCTGGCTGTGGCCAGAAGTCAGTATTATGATAGTGTTCAAAGAAGTATAGAGTGTCCAACTGGATGTATGAGTGCAAGTCGAAGTGCCCCAAGAAGTTTTAGCTGGACTTCCCTCATGTTTTCCATAGAACCAGGTTCTTCCCACATTTGCTTTTAATTTTAGTTTTTCAATTACAGTTTACTTTCAATATTATTT
>NW_006382492.1:0-2422 GCF_000327345.1 Myotis davidii
AATTTTGTTAACCAATGTCACCCAATAAATTCAATAAAATCAAAAAAAAAGAAAGAAAAACTAAGGGTTTGATTTAAATGTGCTATCTTGTTTTTGGCAATGGCAGTTACATATCTAGATTGGCAAGAAGGCTGGGGCCAGCTCTCCTTAGCTGCAGCAATTTCTGATGCTCTTTCCCAAGTCTGCTTATTTTGCCCTTAAAGTAATGTTATTAAGTTAAAGAGTCACTAGTACATCTCTATTATAGAATACAAAAGATTCAGGTCCTTTTTTGAAGCAACAATATTTTTCTAAGGGAGTTTGGAATAATTCAGTTTGGTTGCTGTCAATCCAATTTCATTTGAAAAGATAGAACTAGACTCCAGTAAGAGAGAGTGGGGAGCTGGGAAACTAACTAACTGTAGGTCAGGGGGAATGTGGGTGAGACAGTGACCAGGTTTTTGTTTGGAGTTGCTTTCTGCTCCAATTGTGGGGAATGACATTTTAGGCTGTTATTTTGGATACATGTGAGTGGACAGGACATGGCTGAATGTGATGAAAATGTGCCTTCCTAGGAAAAGCAACCAAATCAGGAAAGGGCATGACAGACATTCATTTAGATGGAGGATCCTGTATCCTTGTAGATTTGAAGTCTTGATCTATGAAAGTGTTGTATGCCAAGTGAAAGAAAATATAATTTCTACCACTTTCTCTTGTATAACTTTCATTTTCATTACATAGCATGGAGAGATGTGCCATGTTCCACTGAAGATGGGTCTTTTCATGGCAGCAGGTCTACAAGTATGGCTGCAGGCTGCAGAAACCAGAAGGTGGGGCAGAAGAGGAAGAAACATTCAGAATGAAATACAATTGGAAGGAGAATCATCATGGCTCACATATCACCTGCTCTGACATGACTTCAGGCTTAGAACAAAGTAGTAAAGTCCTTCAAGTACTTGAGATTGGTGGTTGAAAAGGAGAGCAAATCACCCAGTAAATGATAAATAAATAAAATATTTCCCTTCTTGCCAAATCCACAAAGCAGTTCCAATTTTTACTCCAGTCCCCGTGAGAGTGGTTCTAGAGGTCCATCTGGAAATACTTTCTCGTTCTTATTTACTCACTTATTCAGCAGGTGTTGTTGAATATGTTGATATGTGAAAGTTTCACATTCCTTGATTGTGAATTGTTAGGCAGATAGATAGAAATTAAAATGAGAAGACAAGCAATGGTCAGATAATGGAAGGCCTGCCTTTTCCTGCTCACAACTTGGGATTTACCCTCTAGGACCTAAAAAATAGTGTGCACAAAGGGAGTCACTGAAGGGCTTTAAAGAGAGAAAATGATTACTTTTCAGTACTTTAAATACTCAACACTCACTTTCCTTTTGCTTTATTTGATTAGTTTAAGGCCATGGTTCCAAAATTTATCTGAACATTAGAATCATCTGGGGATCTTTTAAAAATTCCGAAGCCCAAACCACATCCTAAACAAATTAAATCACAATCTGTGGGCATATACGTTGGGAAACTTTGGTTTAGGAAGAAAGAAAAAGAGTATTATTTGGAGCAGATTGAATTGACTTGAGATAGGGTGGGCTGATTCATTTATTTGTTTTACTTTTCTTCCATGCTTTTTACTTCCTAATTTTTAAGTCATATAGAATGGCATGATGAAACAGTGTCAGGATCTCTTACCAAAATAAACATCTATTCAGTAATGTGACTGCATAGGAATTTTACCTCCTGCTAGTAGAAGTAGGAACTTGGGATGATATAGGAAAGATTACTTGGCAGAGACTATATCCTTGGGCCCATAAATTTCCCTTCATTTCTCCCATGGAATCATGCATCATAGTAACATAGTCAATGTAACCTAGTATATTTGTGCTTAGAGAATAAATATTTATTTTTACCATGACTTAGTGATATATCTGAGTAGGCATGCCCACATAGGTCAGTTACAGGTACACTAATGCCTTGCTACTCAATTCAGATAGGAATCACCTACCACACACACAAAAGGCATTTCTATTATGTCCCGAGTCACTTATTTTTCTTTTCCTTTGACATCCTTGGATGTTGAGAAAGAAGTTCCTTTTCTTTTAAGTTTCAAAATGCTATTTACTTTACGCACATACTCTTCCCGCCTCCCCAGTTCCCAAATGCAAACTCTAAATTCTTATTGGTCTAGCTAATGACCCTAAACTAGAAAGCTCACCTGAAACACAATATAAAAGTGATTCTGTACCCCACCTCCAGATTTGGTAAGTTTAGTGTGTATCTCAGAAATCTGAATTTTAAACAAGTGTTTTATACGTCCGATATAATTGGCCTGCTGTCACTTTTAGAAACAATGTTTTTGACAATTGAGATGCCAAGATTAGGTGGAAAAACTGTTGTTGCTGTTGTCTTTAATTTTGTTTTATTGCTTAAAGTATTAC
>NW_006382493.1:0-2422 GCF_000327345.1 Myotis davidii
TATCCACTGAGCCAAGCCAGCTAGGGCTATCTGTAGTTTTATAAATGGTCATAGACATTGAGAAAGAGTTGTATCCATCAGGAACATGCTTTCTGGACAAGTGAAGATGATTATGTAGCATCTGTGTTTTATACATTAGTTTCAAGAGCATTTGGGGGGAAAAAGAACATCATAGAGCAGAAGAGTCACTAGATTGGATTTCTAACCCCAATAATGCAGGGTGTGGCTTCTCAAGCACAGATGAGGAAACAGCTGTGGCGAAGGCCACCAATCACATTAGTGGCACATGTGGGACCAGGTCCTGAAGCTTTGGACTCATGAATTTTGTGTCTTAAGCAACAATCTGTGGATTTGTCAATTTTCCCCATTTGCCTCCTGGTTCACTACCTTGGAAGTTCCTTGGAAGGCATAATTCAAAATTGGCCTCCCTACATGAGATACAAGGAGAGATCAAAGAAAGGGGAAGATCATTTCAGATTGGTAGGAGGCAGTTTTTAAGCAAAGGAACTTACATATGAGTCCTGTCTTCAGATGAGAAGATCTCCACACCAAACTGCTAGAATCTTAAAAGTTATATAGAGGCCTTACTTGGAGGAAGTCATGTATACTGTCCAGATGGTTTCAACAACACATTGCTCTCTCAAGGCTACCTCTTTGAAAATGGCTTTCACTGTGGAAAGAGAGGGCGGTATATTCCAAGGACAGGAGAGGAGTTTTTGAGCCTATGATTGCCTGGGTCCAGCTCACGGGTCATCTGGAGGTCATATCCTTTTGATGACCTCATCCAACATTGCCTTCTAGCTATTTTTGTTACCACACAAGGGTGAGGCCACAGAGGTTAAAAAGGCAAAGTCTCAGGGCATTCTGGGAAGACCTTGTCAACAGATTTGGGTCCCTCTGTTTCTAACAGACTGTTTTGAGCACTGGAATGAGAGTCAGCAAATTGAGAAATAAGTTGGCACCTACTTAGTAGATACTCTATTTCTTTCCTCCTTAGATTCCTCAAGTGTCAAATGAATGGATAGGAACAGATAATTTCCAAGGCTTCTTTTAACCCAAACTGTAGATAATCCTATGAAAATCTTAGGAATACTCAGTCTTGCAGATGATGGACTAAAACATCTCTAAAACATTTTACTGAAAATGGGTCTTTAATTGCAGCCTATGAGAAAAATAATTGTCAAACTGCTACACACATTTTTTGGAGTTATATTAATATATAGGTATCAACACAACCAGTTCATATGCACTTTAGGAATAAGAAATAACAGATCCCCTATGGGTTTAACTTTTTCAGTTTTATTCCATGAAGGAGACAAAGGCAGTTTACTCATTCTGCAATTACCGTAGGTGGAAAGCTATCAATAAAATCCCATGCTTCCCCCAGTGGTTACACAATCCTAATAATTAAATCTACACATCTGCTAAATAACAGCAGATTCAAAGTCTAGCAATTTACATGGAAGAAAACAGATGTCATTCTGGTATAATCTCTTCACTTTCACCATGAGTGCTGTGAACACTGCACACCCCGCAGTGATTAATCTATCAAAATACTCTACTCCATTTACTCCATTTTATTACATCCTGTGTCACAGGATATGGAGCAGCTGTTTCTGGATAGAAAGCAAAGAACTGGTACAAAACAAAGCATTCTCTGGATAGGTGCAGCAAACCCACGTTCCTGAATTATTAGAGAGATCAGGTGCCTACAATGGGGTGATTTTCAGAGACTCCAGTGGAACTACTATCTCAATCAGCAGCATAAGGGATAGACCTGAAGCATACAATGAATAGGTGCATTTTTCCTTCATATAAAAATACTTTTCAATAGAATATTATCTTTCAGAGTTGGAAACGAAAGTTCATAATCTTTGTTAAACACAGCAATTTGGTGTAAAGAGCAGATTCTTTTTCTAATTATGTTGCCATCAAATAAAATCCCACCTAAAAGGAAAAATACAACATGGGAGATCTTTCAACATTCTGGAAACTTATGCTGAGAGGTTTAGGTAGAAAGAAGTAAGGTTTATTATTCTAGTGAAATTTATTTGGTTATGAAAAATGTTAAGAAAGAGGACATTAAAAATTTGTTGGGATGAGTTACCAAATAGAATTTCATCATTTGTAAAAGAAATATAGAAAGGACAGAAGGTAGAGAAATTAAAATATATGTATATTTTAATGCATTCATGAGACAAGCAACTCTTAAACTTGGGTGAGCTTTTGAATCCCTGGAAGTGCTAAAAACTCTAAAGATTCTGATTTAGTGAGTCTGGGATAAAGTTCAGGAATCTGAATTTTTAAGATGCCTGCTGGTTAATTCTAATGCAGGTAGTTCTTGGGCTATTCAGCGAAACATTGTCTAGATAATTGTTCAGATAAACATTTATACACACACACACACTAAGCACACACACAC
>NW_006382494.1:0-2430 GCF_000327345.1 Myotis davidii
GCAGGAGATTAGAGGGAGGGAGGAGAGTGGGAACAGAGTATTTATAATCCCCAATCTCCCCCACTGTAAGGGTATTTTGAGCTGCCAGTTTCACATGAAGACCATGGCTCTTCTCAAGGTGGCCCAGTCCATAAGACTCTCTCCTTCCAGGTAATTCGCCCCTTTGGGCCTAGGGGTGGAAATAGACCAGTGTCACCAGTCTGGGGTTGCCTCCCCTTGGTGGCTTCCCTTTATCCCACCTGGATCTTTGTAAATAGCTCCTTTATTGAATACTCTTTGAATTATTCTATTGGGATGAACCATCTATTTCCTGCAGGGCATGGGATGATGCGTTATTCTACCTATACTGTCTATTTTAGTTATTCTAACAATAAAATATCACATTGTTAAAATATCATTCTTCCTGAACCACTGTGGTTTTCACCACATTCAATCTTGCCAAAATCAATAAAGTGGTTTAAAGATCCAAGTTCCACTGTCATCGCAATATTACTTCCCCAGACAATAATGCCTTTATGTTTAAGAAAGCACTAGCACATCCAAGTTACAAATCTGTTGCTCTATTGCCCAACCCCACCCTATTTTTAAAATGCAGTGCTAATTTTTTAGTACTTCAGGGATGTTTTCTAAAGCAAGATCTTTGATGCTATTTCTTCTTCCTCACATTATCTCTCTAAACTTTACCCCAGGTTAAGTTTATGTTTGTTTAATGTGTTGAAAGGACAAGCTCCATAAAAATAATATTTATTGAGATGTGATTAGTGATTCCAAATACTGGATCTTGGTAGGAGATGAGGACTGATGTGCTTCTAGTGTGTTGTAAAATAATTTATTAAGCCAAGATAAGAGGAAAAGAGGTTATTTACCTTACTTGGGGCCAAGGAAAACTCGTTTAATCCCACACTTAAGCGTTCAATGACATCACCTAAGGAAAATTGTGAAAGTATCTCAAATAAATACATTAACTTTCAAAAAGAGAGAGAAACTAGTAAATTACAGATTATCATCTATGGAATATGTTCAAAAGCACCATTTAGCAAGCCTGTATTTAAAATTATTATACATGAAAGTAATTTTTTCATTATAGTTAATTTATGTTTTATGTAAATTTGACTTACCAAATCATCTTATGGAATTCCAGCCCAAGTTTTTTAGAGACCCATAAACATTTTCTCCCACTGAAAATTACTGTTTTGTTTTTCTCTTTTTGGCATTGCTTCTTTATCCTTAAATCTTAATATTTATATAGTTACACAATTTAATGTAAGATCTTTCTCATCAACAGTGGTAGTTTTCAAACATTTAACAGTTCTCTGGGAATCTGAGGACAATAATGAACACTCTCCCTATAGTTATGTACATGGGCCTATACAAATACTACTACATTAAATTTTGGAAGGTTCATTGATATCCTAAAATTTATCCAAGGGTGAATAACTCCTATAAATCTATAGCTTAATCCTCACAACATTTCTATGAGACAGGTATTGCTATCTCCATTTTTCAATTGAGAAAGTTAAGGTACAAAGAAGTTAAATGACTTTTCCAAGTCAGGTAGTAGAATTTGGTGTTAAACTCAGGCCTTTTGACACTATGTCCAATGTTCCCCCTCTAACCCATGACTTCCTCCTATTTTTGTCAATATGCATAATCACTGCATTCAACTATGGAGTATTTTATTTAATTATGGTAGTTTCAACCTTTAATTAATGAGAGTCCAAGGATATCTGAAGTTTTGTAAATAATTGCAGGCTGTAAATCCCATCTGATTGTTATATCATAGCTCCATTTTCTTTTCATTTAGTTAAATCTCTGCTCTATAAAATTTATTTACTCAGAAGCATTTCTAATTTATCTCATGGTGTTATACAAAATTAAAAGCAAATATCTATGCCCCCCAAATAGATGTGGCTCATTATTCATACAGACTTTTCTTTCCTCTGTTTCTCGCTTAGCACCCATGCCAAGCCCACCACCTTGCATTCTGGACCCACTGCTTTGTCCTATTGATACCCAAGTCTTGGTGTGGAGAAGAGAATGACAAGGACACTCGGCTACTCAAAAAGGAGAGCTGGTTTTCATTTTGCCACTTAGCAGATAAATTACCTTAAGTAAACCACATATACACTGTAACAATTTCCTCACCTGAAAATGAAGATGATATAGTCCATATCTACTATCCAACAAGATAATATTGCCTGAGAAAGTACTTCAGACATTTTTAAATCACCATACACATTCAGGTTGCTATTATTACAGTCAGCAACGATATGGGAGATAATAGTGATGGCTGAACATTTGCAGTGAAAAATTTAGTGGACATACCTTACTGTTTTACTTTTTTAAGAGCTTTTTCTATTGATTTTCTTTAAAACAGAAAAGAAGGGAGAGGGAGATAGAGAAATATTGATGTGAAAGCAAAACATTGAT
>NW_006382495.1:0-2423 GCF_000327345.1 Myotis davidii
AAAAAAAAAAAAACAAGGGAGAAGGGACACTCTTCCTATTCAATTCCCATTCTCCAGAGATTCTAAAAATAAGATTATAAAATTGAAAACTTAATTTTTCTATCAAACTCTAAACATCTAGTTTGGAGTTATTACTTTCTATTCTATTTTCTCGACTCCCTTCATTTGTGTAGAAAGTATGAGAAAAGGCAAATAGCATGCTCAATGCTTGTGAACTTGCTGCCGAGTAGCTTCTGTGAAACAGAACAGAGAACTCTCCCCTGTCTAGTGAGGGCTCCACAGAATCTCCTGAAAACACACCCTTTACTAGTATATTCTGTGGGGTCCCACACTCACTGCTGAAACTCAGCTACTGGAAAGGGTTCTGATCTGCCAGTGGGGAAATACTGCCTCACTTGGGCCACTCCTAGACCACAGCCAGGGCAGGAATTTGTCAGTTAAATTGTTCTCATTTGTTCATAAAGAAATAACTGTATTTATTCAATCAAGCAGTGTAGAACTATTTCATCTGATTCTTCACCCCACCCTCCTTCCTATTCCTCTTTTTTCTACTCTTTATTTCATTTAAACCCCACTGTTATTTTTCTTTTGAAAGTCATTTTCGTGATGGAAAATAGAACAAAGGATGTTAGAGTTGGAAGGGACTTTAAGATCAGCTAATCCAATATTCTCATTTCGGTTGAATAAATGAGAGTCTGAGACATGAAGTAACTCACCTATTAATGCTAGATAGTGGCAGAGGCCAGAGCTACCTCTCGAGTCCCCAACTTGCAGTTTTGCTCTTTATGTCATACCCTACTTGCTCTCAAGACACATGACTGCTCCCACCCCCCTTTTTTTTGGTTATTTGAACTAGTTCTTTACATAAGCAACCTTACATGGTATGATTGAAAGACATCACTATTTATGCTTGAAGCAACATTTTTTTCACTGCTGGCCAGGATGCAGGGAATTTCCAACATTAGACCATCAAAAGAGATCTACTGTTACTTATGAATGGACACTGGGTCCAACACAAAGATTTGCCCTATTTAAAACTCCTACAATGACTTGGTAAAATGGATATTCTATCCCTGATCCTGACATTCGTTAATCCTGACTCATAAGATACAAGGAAAGCTGTAATCATGCTTTCTCAGGATACTGGTTGCCAATCCTAAAGAATACACAAGGGAATTTCTTATGTTGTACTTCCTAAGTATGTAGGTTGCACAATGGTTCGAACAAAGAGACATTTGTGGGATACTGTATTAATGGTTTACAAGTAATGGAAGGAAGAGAGGAAAGGAGGGAGGGAGGGAGAGAGGAAGAAAGGAAAGAAGGATGAAAAAATTCATAGGAAAGAAGGATGACTACATAAGGAGGAAGAAAGAGAGTGAGAAACCAAGCCACTGCAAGCATAAATACCATAAATTGTTACCGGCTTGAGTTTTTCATAATCTATATATAACCAGGATGACAAGTTCTATGGGCAGATAGAGCCATATAAGATTTGTATAAACTAACAAAGGAGCTCAGAATTGGAGCAAAGTTTCATTAGATTATCAAATGACACTCCTGAGTCCATAAGGATAAAGGGGCTGGCATAAGGGCTTTTCTAAAATAACCCTTATGGAGTGAACAGAGAACTCATGCACCTTAACCAGCTCTGGAAGATGCTCTTATCTGGTCCCCAAGTGTCTTTTGATCATAAATGGGTCTACGATTCCTCATTGCTCCACCTCTTCAGGAAGGAACTTTTTAGAGAAGTGCTTATATGGGATGATCTCCAGTAGCTCCCGTGGCCTTGTCCATGCAAATACTTTAAGACTGACTTTCTTTCCTCTAAACTATCCTGGACTAGACTTAACCATTTTCTTCTATTATTTTTCAAATACTTTATTATTGATCAATCTTTCTTCTAATTGACAATTTATTGCTTAATATAATACAGCACTTCTCAAACTTTAAAATGCAGTAGAATCATCTAAGACCTTGTTACAACACAGAATGTCTGTGATGGAACCCTAGCTTCTGCATTCCTAACAACACTCAGTTATGTCCGTAAGGCTGGTTCGTATATAATGTTCTTATACAGGAATGGATCATTACCAACATTATCACTTAGTTTCCATATTGTGAAAGAGACATTTTAGATCTAAATAAGTAGTGGTAGTGACGTCAACCCTGATTTTGAAGGGTTTTCTCAGAGTATCCCATTACATTTTGAGAATTGGGTAAAATTTTTCTACCGTTACGTTGTTACAGACTCTTTGGCTGAGGTCAACTTATACACTGCCCAGAGCTCCTGGATGAGTCAGCAGCTGTTCTGCTATCTACTGATGTGATTATCATTCTGGGAGGACAAGCCACTCATGTTTTAGAGGAGGTTTGGCCTATTTAAAAAATGGTGTTTTTGTTTGTTTGTTTGTTTTTGTTTTGTT
>NW_006382496.1:0-2430 GCF_000327345.1 Myotis davidii
TTTGGTGTACAGGACAATGCTCCAACCAAATGAACAACCCTACCAAGGTAACATATGCAGTCATTTTTACTGAGTATCACCATATCCAAAAAGAGTAAAAAATATATTTTATAATATAATATCAGTCTGAAAACTCAAGGGAAAATTTGTGACATCTTTTGTATTAACCACTCAACATGATTTTGAGGTTTTATGACTCTACATATTTTTGTAAGAAACCATGGTAACTAAGGTACTGGATTTCTTTTCTGATGATCTCACAAATCTCGGGTTATCTATAGATCTTAATTATCCTCTCTATAATATTCTGCCTCACTCATTGTGCCAGGTCAATATGCTGTTGTTCTCTTAAAATGTTGCATTACTTAATATTAACATTTTTAGTTCCATCTCATTTGCTATGTGTCTGATTTAAAAGACCACTTCTCATTTTAGTAATACACATAATATCAGGAGCAAGTACCTTAGTATATACAAGAGATTAACTGGGCAGTATATTTCACAAAGAGAAAAAAAATGCAAGTGTTCACAGGGGTAGGGAATGAATGTTGTGTGTATAAGTTTGTATACACGTTTACCTACATGTACCAGTATATATGTATATATGGATGCATATATGCATTGTGCTATACATGCATGTATATATGCACAAAATAATAAATATGTAAGTTAAAGGTCTTAGGCTAATGAATAATAATTAATATAAACAATTATCCATCTTGTCCATAGGGCAACTATTTTATTTT
Organism: Myotis davidii; assembly: GCF_000327345.1. Lineage (NCBI taxonomy): Eukaryota > Metazoa > Chordata > Mammalia > Chiroptera > Vespertilionidae > Myotis > Myotis davidii. The sequence goes on from NW_006382496.1 coordinate 747, forward strand.
GGTGAAGGCAAAAACAAAGAGTATTTATTATATGCTTATTTATATTATTATGAAGAGTATCTCCTATTAATAACTTTGTCTCAGATTCATTGACTAACCAAGTTCAAAGAGAGAGAGGTATCAGTATATGCTATAAAGCCCACATATTGTGGAGCCAGGAATAGCACATTTCACCTGTGCAGGCTTCATAGCTGTTTCATACGTAAAAATAAATGGTCATGATTACAAACTTGTGGCATTAGTTGTTATGAGGATTAACTGGAAACGTGTTTATATAGTGAACAGATAATGCTATTTCTCTCAAATTTGAAATCAAGGAACAAAGAGATTAAGAGTTATTTGGGGATAAATAATAATCTCCAATATCCATAGTTTTAATGTCGCTTTTAATATAGTTGGAAAAAGAAGTTGCCTACATGATGTAATTTGCAAGTTGCCAAATATGTTTGTTTTACAAAATGTCATCCCATAATAGCAGTGAATGTGTGAAATTTTCATACGTATCATTTAATTTATTGTTTTTACGACCTTGTAGGAATAAACTGGTGATTTCTTACATTTGTGTCATGTCTTAGAATTTATAAGACTTTTCATATTTATTATTCACTTAATCTTTATTCCAACCTGCAATTTAGGCATTTTAAAGATAATTATTTCAAAGTTGTAGGCCTGTTCCAGGTCGGGCCTGAGAAATGAACTCAGCGCTTTTAACTCCAATGAGTATGAACAATGGTCTTTTCAATGCCATGGCTGACTGAAAACAAAACCTGGATATGTTTTCTCCCAGGATGAATTTAAGGCATATCAAAATATCTCCTATGAGGAAAAGTATATTTCAAGGTAAATGGACATAGGGAATAGCAAATTGCATCAAGGAAATTCTGTACTGTAAGGACAAGTTCTAGAAGGCAAGTGTAAATAAGAATGGTGATTATTGAGAAGGAACACTGTTATCTATCACTAGATATCCCAGAGCGGAGAAGGGCCTAAATCAGTAAAAACAGTACAAAAAGGGTCATTAAGGAACAGTATAGAATACTTTGTGATCTGGTTCTATTCCAAACTCATGTCTCTCTGTTTCTTGACTTGCATTTTATAATTTAATCATTAATTCAATCATTTATTGAAGTACAGCTATAATGAATCAGGCACTGTTATAGATACTGGGAATGCAACTGTGCCCAAAATGATAAAAAGACCTGCCTCTGTGAATATTAAATTAATGTTGGAGATATTAAAATGCTTCTTGATCTTTCATAAGCCATATCTTTTTTACCTATGGCCCTATTCTCTACAATGTTCTTCCCTTATTCACCTAGGTAATGTCTACTAATATTTAATATTCATCTTAGTTCTCACATCTTTCAGGAAGTCTCCCTGTATCAATTTACAATCTGGATAATATTCCAATATTTTATGTGCCTCTAAGATTACACTTAACATATTTCTTTAGTGTTATCTTGTTTTCCTCTTAGTTAATATCAAGGTCCTGGTCTTCTTTGTATGTGTATCACCCATACCAAACCTTGAGTCTTATACAACTGCAAAACACAGGTTTTTTGGACAAAAGAATAAACTTGCTTTGCAAATATGACTAAGAGATTTCCTTGCTTTAGTACAGTATGTGTGTGTGTATTGCTGATTGAATTTTAGTGAATGTTTAACTGAATTTTTCAGAGTTATT
>NW_006382497.1:0-2425 GCF_000327345.1 Myotis davidii
ATATTGGGACGATGCTCTAACCAACTGACCAGGGTCCCTACCTGGCCAGGGTCCAATCACTATATCTTAATGCAAATAAGACTGCAGTCCCCTGCAATACATGGGGAAAGTGGGAGCTTTTGGGGCAGACCTGGGGGCTAGAATGGGAGGGAGGCACAGCATCACAGAGGGGCCAGTGGGAAGTGGACAGGATGTGCTAAGCCCAGACTCCTCCAGGGACCTCCCAGGTCTAAGTGTTGTGAATGTATCTTCCAACCCAAATGGTGTTAACTTTAATGTTGTGATCCATAACATTAAGGAAGCTATGATGTGTGAATCACTAGGAGATGCCAGGCAGTGTACTAAGTGCTGTACATGTCGCTTCATTTTCATTTCATGCCTTCCATGTGAAGGAGCAATTAATATTCCCATTTTACAGCTGAGTAAATAGGTTAGGTAACTGGCCTAGTGTCACACCCCAATTGGTATTGCCAGCAGTGCTAGGGATCATATCTGGGTGCAGGGTCTGTAGTCCTGGTGGGGTTTCCATGAATCAGGCTCTGGGCTAGGAAGCCTGGAACAGGGAGGTGAGGGAAAGCCCACCCACAACCCTAGAGATTGTCATTCAAAGCCTGTTCTAATCATCGGAGTGAGGTAGGAATGGGCAGCTATGGAAATTCCAAACAAGGCTCAGGGGCAATCGAAAGGGTTTCCTGGAGAAGAGGGCATTTAAACTGGAACTTTAAGAAGAAGGAGTTCAATGGTAGAGAGGGATTCTAGGCAGACGGCCTGGCTTTTGTGGAATGCCAGGTGGGGAGGTTGCAGAAGGCAGGTGTGGTCTGGCCACCTGTGTTTTATGGCATATTTTGGTTGGAACCTGGTGTGAAGAGGAGACTGGTGGGAAACAGGCTGAAAAGCTGGCTTGAAGCCATAGTGATGACAGCACTGAATGCCAGGATAAGGAGCTAGGAACAGGGAACAGGGACTTGACAACAAGTTTGCAACTTTATTCTGTGCTGTAGAAAAAGTGGAAAACCGGCAGATACTGACAATACCCAAGCACAGGTAGTCCAAATAGGTCTGAGAAAACCCAAAACTATTTTGAGGTTTTTTGTTTGTTTTTGTGAAGGAGCTGGAAGTCCTCAGCCCAGAGATCCAGGCAGAGCTCCACAAGCCCGGTTGGAAAGACAAAGGACCAACTCCTGCTCGGACTTCCTACTGGGAAAACCTCACCAGACTACCCCGAGGGGACAGCCAGCTCCTCAGCCGGTGTGATTCATGCAGGAAGGGCCAGGTGCCCCTGGGTTCCTGGGGAAGGGAGGCAGCTCATCTCGAAATGACTCAGCCGTGGCCTCCACTGGCCACATGATCCTGTCATTTTCAGTAATAGCCACAGACATGGCTGATTTGCCTAGTGTCACCTGCAAGTGTCCTAGTTCCTGATGCCACTGTGGCCTCAGCTTGAGCTTCAGAATCAGGTTTGCAGCTGGGCCATTGCCTCAGCCTCTTGGCCAGGAGGTGGGAGGGAAGGGAGACTGCTGACCTGGATGGGGCCTGGGGCTCCAGTCCTGCCTCTGTCCTCACACTCACTGCGTGACCTGGGCCAGGCCCTGTCTCTGTCTGCGCAGCTGTCGCCTCTCCGAAACCTGTGAGGCGCTGCACTGGATACGCGCGGCAGAAACAGTCGTTCTCGTTCCCTCTCCCAGGGTCTCATCATAGCTGAGCACCCTTGCAGTTAGTCAGTAAATATTTCCTTTGTGTCGACTCACTTTGTAAAACATACCAACTGATGTCATTTTACTGTTTCTGTAAATGAGGCATCACTTGCTATAAAGGGACACTGCAGTCAGCTATAAAAAGAGTAAATGCCCACTCCATGCCACCTGAGATCAGTGCCTGGGCCTTCCTGGGGCATGAGCACACCCACAGCAGCTTCTCAAGCACCACGCACACTGGAAGCGCCTGGGAACTTACTAAAATGCAGGTCCCGGTTCTGGAGGTCTGGGCGGGGCCCGAGACTCTGCATTTCTCACAAGCTCCCAGGGGACATGGCTGCTGCTGGTCCAGAGTCCCCACTTTGAGGAGCAAGTCCCTGGGGTTTCCCAGCCCTCACGCCCTGAGGTAGGGTGAGAACGCCAACGGAAACACAGCAGTGACTCCTCTGGGAAACATTTGGAGTGAATGCAGAGACCCACATCCAAACTTAGAAACAGAGGCTTAATATAAGAGGAAAACAGCTAGAGAGGTGCTATTTCTTTTCTCCCAAACATATATTTTCTTTATCTTTATTCATTAACATTTTTGTTGTCTCAGCTCACAGCCTCACAACTGTGGCTCTCCTCACAGCCCCCTTGCCCCAAACACTTAATTCAAAGACTTGAGCATAGAAAACATTACAACTGGGATCATTTTTTCAAATCCTCACCAGAGGATATTGCTCTTTAGA
>NW_006382498.1:0-2430 GCF_000327345.1 Myotis davidii
TATGCTAATTAGACCAGACAGCTGACCAACCTTCCGGACATCCTTCTAGATGACCTTCCGAAAGTAGCCAGGCAGCCACCACAGCTGTGAGGGCCAAGGGCAGCTGCCATGGCTGCAAGTGCCAAGCCCCTTGAACGAATTTCGTGCATTGGGCCTTTAGTATTATACAGTTCACTCATTTTAAGTATACAGTTAAATGGCTTTTAGTTTATTTACAGAGTTGTATATCCATCACCTTGATCAATTTTGTAATATTTCTATTAACCCAAAAAGAAACCTCATATCCCTTAGCAATCATCCCCAACTACTTACAAAAATGTAACTCTAAATCCATAAACTTGTAGACATTGTAAAAGCCAAATTAAAAAAGAAAAGAAAAAGAGTTGACTAATGTGGTGGCCATTTTATTACTTGGATGCGACCCAAAAGATGGCTTATAAATATGAGCAAATTTATTTTCCTCCATCTTCGAATGCCTCACAACTTCCATTGCATGAAGTGAAGAATTGATAATTTCATATCCCCCCTTCTCCAGACTTAGACAAACACTAACTTACTTTCTGTCTCTACAGATTTGCCTGTTTGGGAGATTTTGTATGAATGGAATCATACAATATGTGCTCCTTTGTGACCAGTTGCTTTAAATTAGCATAACACAAAGTGAATCATATCATGGCATAAATCAGCACATCTAAACGTGGTCACCTTCACATCAGTTCTGACACTATTAGGTAGGCCCCCCCACTACACACACATGCACACACACAAGCATTCACACGTGGGCAAGTGTGCAGTGGTACAAAGAAGGGTAAGTAACAGTGATGAGTAAATATCAGTTATCGAAGTTTCTTCCTCTACTTAGCTCTATCAATGTATCCTCCAACTTCTCTTGGCTGGAATACCCTCTCTCTGCTTGAACCCCTACCATAGTTGGTGCCACATTGTTTAGCATTTGACTGTTCTTTAACTATAAAAGACCTCTATGACTCATTCTTTGAAGGACTGGGTTAAGCTACATTTTCAATGCTAGACTTGGTGCACAAAATGTATTCAATACCTTTCATTTAATTGATTGGTTTATCAAACTCATTCAATGGCTAAGATCAAATACATACTTTTCTGGAGTCTTTATGCACCTCAATCTAATTCTTACTAACCTCAGGCAAAAATAATTTTTCTTTCTGTGCTCCCATAGTAATGTGAGTTATACATCATTCTACCACTGCAGAGTACCCTATATTCTGGTTATTGTAATATAACTATTTCTTGCAAAGAGACTGTGCACTTTCTGAAGGCAGGGGCCTACTTACCTTCTATCTCTAGCTCCCCTATACCTAATACCTAATTAGTTGCAAAAAATTGTCTGACTTTAACATAATTAAAAGAGCAAAACTCTGAAAGAAATGAATGAAAGGTATTGCAAAGGGCCCGGGGATGAAGAAGTTGGAGTTGCTCAGGTGTGCAGGGTGCTTCTTATTTCATACATTGCATTAGATCTGCTCTTTATCCAGGACCCACTGTGCCCAATCAGGCTTGTGATTAAGATCAAGTCTACCGGGAAATCAGTAGACTTGGAGGGTTTTGGAAAATGGCCTTACTGTCTGAAGTTTGCAACTCCGGCAAACAACTGTTATGGTTCTATTGCTTTATTTTTGTTTCCACTGAAGGACAGGATTTGAAATACCGAGGAATTCATATTTTAAGAAAATCAGTATAAAGAGAACACTCCAGGAATCATTTTCTCGTGAAACGAGGTGAGTTGCCAACTGCACAGAATCCTCTATGTATGGTGGCGGTGCCAGCTTTAAGGGATGTTAGTCCAAAATCACCTTTTCAAAATGTAAAAATCCCACTCTGCCCTCGGGCAGGACTGTGAATATACTGACTCTATTTCTGAGAAGCACTTTCAGATGCATTTAGAGCCTCTCAAAGAATGTGTATCCCATTCTGTGGAGAACATAAAGTATTTCCTTCTTGGATAAGAGAATATTAGGGCTAGAATAAACCTTGGAGGTCATCTAGTTTGAACTTCTTTTATTTTACCACCCCTCTCCCCCCACACATACACACCTTGTTTTTAGAGAGGAAACCAAGGGTAAGAAAAGAAACCACAGAGGGAAGGCTGTGATATCAAATTAAGTTCATTCTCTGCCCACCTCAGCACCTCTTAGAGTGTTTATTTCTGCACAAGTTCACACCAGCATGTTAAAGTGGTCTATCCAGACGATTAATTAAACAAGTTAGTTGGTCTCACAAAGGGGGAAAGCTACCTACTTTAATGTCTAAGCACTCACTTTTTCTATATTCATACTTTGTAAACAGAAGTTCCTGGACTTCTTCACTCCATTTTTATATCTGGGATATAAAAGATAAATTTAGAGACTATACTTAAATTCTGTTTGTGCATCCAGCACTGTGTGTGTGTGTGTG
>NW_006382499.1:0-2424 GCF_000327345.1 Myotis davidii
TCCCTCTTATTTTTCCTCTTCAAAGAAGGCTCTCCTTTCCCTAGTATTTCCAGCTCCATAAAGAAAGTTTGGAATATTTTAACATCCTCTGGTTTCACACTGCCTGCCAACACCATTCCTTCCACAAAAATCTCAAAACCATTGCACTCTTCTTATCCTTGTCACAATTATCTGTTAACTGTAGAGCCACATTTGATGTTTGAAAAAGAGCATGGTACCTCACTCACTTTTTTAGCAACCACATAGGCTACCATTATCAGAATATTGTATGCCAACCATCCTCATCATAGGTAGCCAAATGGTGAGATCCTGTTATTTCATAATTTTTTAAATTTGTTTTGTTTTGTTTGCTTGGTTTTTCAATCATCTGTCTACTTCAGTAGACTTTCATGTGGCCACAACTGGATGAAGAACTTCACATTCTCCCCCCCCATATTGAAATCAGGAAATTCTTTTTATCATGACATCCTTCTTTTACCCCCATTTCAATTACTTGCTGAGCTCAAATCCAGGAAATCCACCCATTCATTACCTCATTTTAAGTCTTATGATCTTCCAGTTTCTTAATTTTTCAATTCTTTTTTTTTGATAGTTCAGCACTATTTTCACCAGAGCCTTCTACCCCCATGACTTTCCACTACACTTGTCTTGCCAATTCCCAACTGTGATTCAAACCATTAGCTCGATCAAATTACATAATCTAGAAAAACTGATAGTTTCCAACCTCAAATAGACCCTCAACTGATACTTGGTGGTCTTTTCACTTCTAGTTGCTTCAGTTTTCTATTTTGCTATGTGGCTAATCTCAGCTACTTACTTTCACTCAGCCAAGCGAAACCAAATAAACAACATAAACTGTCCCATAAAAAATGAACACATGAGACATGCGCAACCTCATGATCGGCTCACAGTCCCTGGAACTTCCTCTATGGGCTCAGAGGGAGATGCTTCAGCAAAGGCCATGACCATCCTCTCCACTGTCATTGCCCAGAATCCCGTTGATTTCCTCATAAACTTCCCACCGAATCCCCCTTTCCTATTCTCATCTGTACTACTTGTTCCTCTCAGCATCCTAAAAATATGTTCAGATATTCCCCATTCACAAGAAAATATTAAATTATCACCTTAAATGGGGAGGAGAGTGAAGAAAGATGACAAGCCTCTGTCAGCTAGGTGACCAGGGTCAACATCCACAGTCATAACTTGTGTTGATAGTATGTAACCTTGATATGATGTAATGAAAACAACACTTTACCTCTGTGATCTCCCTGCCCCAAATCCCTATCATCCCAGCCTAATCACGAGAAACTGTGCTTCTCCAGACTGCAACTCATCTAGAATCAGGAAAGTTGGAGAATTTGACACAGTCAAGAAGGGGCTGAAGAGAAATACCAGCTGCATCAAATGCGTTATCCTGGATGGGTCCTGGAACAGAAGAAGGGCGTTAGGTAAAAACTAAGAAAATCTGAATAAATTAGAGACTGTGTTTGATAAAAAACATATACAAATACTGGTTCATTAAGTAGGCAAGTTACCATAATCATGTAAGGTATTAATAATAGCTTAAATTTTGAGGACAGGGTATATGAGAATTCTCTGTACTATCTGCTCATAAACCAAAAACTGTCCCAAATTATCAAAAGGTAGACCAAGAGTTAGGTGGAAAGAATGAAACACTCATTTGGATTAGTAATAAAGCTCATATTCCCATTAGCAATTGCAGCTTAAGTGTGTGGCTGTAATACACCTCCTGATTCTAAACTCCAGAATGATGAGCAAAATGAAGGTTACCATGGAAAGACTCAGGCTTCCACACGTTGAGGTACTTCTGTAAAACTTTCAACCTGGGAAGACAAAGCTGGGCTGACCAGAGCTGCTTGCCCTATCTAGGGCGGCTGGCTCTTGACTTAGGGAAGTGGAAGGGGTGTGATCTGCATGCGCTAGCCTGTTCTCAAAGATGCTGCCACTGGGAGTCATTAGGAGGGATGGAGGGAGAGGCTTAGCAACAGGCAGGGTTATAGCTAATCAAGGTCTCTCGACACAGAAACAAGAGAGTGGCATTTCCCTCTAAGAAACAGAATACTAATTCCAGGGAAAAGTCTCCTAGCATGTCCCAGTCCCAAGCTGTGTTATAAAACCTCAGAGTGTGGCAGATACAGGTGTCATTGCTTAGAGGGCTGAGCACTGACTCACAGCAGTTCAACAAAGTGAAAATGAACATCAGAGCGTTGTTAACTTTGGAATGGAAATAATAGGATCAATACAATAACAAATTAAGTAAGACGCACTTTTTGTTTGTCCTTATTGTTTAAAATATTACGGATGTTCCCTTTTTTCCCCATCGACTCCTTCCAGCCTGCACCAGCCCCCCTGCCCCTTGCCTTCACCACACTATTATCTATGTCCATGAGTTATGCATATATG
>NW_006382500.1:0-2433 GCF_000327345.1 Myotis davidii
TCTTTGTTATCTTAGGGTAGATCACAACAGGGAAACACAAATCTCACCAGGGAGACTGTTATATTAAACTCAATAAAATTTGTTTATGGAAACCAAGACAACGTTCCCAGAAAAGGTTCATTTTTCTAACAGGTGGTGTTTGAGTGTAGAGTTTGATTTATGGTTTACTAATAAAAACCATGACAGAGTTTTACCTTGAGCCTGAATAAATATTTTATATTTAAAACAACTTCTTTGTAAATCTGTGGGATGCTTTGTGTCTCCGTCATCAAAACACAAATGCTAAAGGAGTGCGCACTTATAAAGCAGATGGGAACCAACCTGACATTTGGTTTCTCTTGAATTCTCTTTGCACAGAGCAAAATTTGATGTGGTAACACTTGTAAAATGTGAACAAGCTATTGTTGCTTGCTGTCAAGTTCAGCCAAAAGTTTCTTGCTCTAGATGCTCAAAGCCCTACCAGGAGTCTATTGGTCCTTACCTTTTGAAGTCACTCCAATTTCATAGCTCACAACCCTTTTTTATGCTCTTTGGCTATTTTATATCTATTCTTCTTACAGTGTTTGACCATTGCTCTAGCATCTTGCTTCATTGATTATTTTATATCTTCTCCCAAAGCCAATGTCTTTCTAATAACACAACACACTGGCTACCACCCCATTCCTACTCAGGGAACATCTGTGGTATTTAACACCCTCTGGCCTGACCCTCTTATTTTGGGTCAAAATTTTATTAAAAATTTTATTACATGACTCAACGATCACAAGTTTGCAAATGACTTTCCTGTCCATGTCTCAAGTCCTCATCTTTTTACACTCACATTTACAGCTGTGGACTAGACTTTTCCAAAAGCATCTTAAAAACATGCTCAAATAGAATACATCTGTCTCCCCTCCAAATTTTTTGTTTGTTTGTTTTTAACCCTATTTCACTCTTTAGCTAATGGCATCATTAATTGCCCAGGAAATTGAAGTTAAACCTTGACAATCATCTTTGATGTATCCTTCTATTTCACAACCACATCCAATTATACATAAAAGCCTGAAAAATTGAGTGATATTCTTTCTTTTATATATACTTCATTGACATATTCTCACAAATAAGGCTCTTCATCATGTCCCACTGGACTATTTCAACATGGTCTTCTGTATTGTAGATTTCTTCAGTCTCTTCCTCTTCTGACCCACCCTACACACTGCTTTCAAAAACCATGCTACTAAACAAGAATGTGATCATGTTACTCTATACTCACAAAATTTTGATGACTCCCACCAACTATGGAGTAAAGTACAAATGCCCAACCCAGCATTCAAATATTTACTTAACCTCTACCTATCTTTCAATTATCGTTCTCCATTATACTCCACTCCCCAAGAACCACCTATATTTGTCATAATGTTCCACTCCCTGACCCAAATAGACCCTTGCTCTTCTCCTTTAACCTTATATCAACCTATTTCCTTTGCCTGCAATGATTTTCTCCCTTAGTCATTCTCCTTCAGGTTATCTATTGAAGAACCAGCTCAAACCAGCTTTTCCAGAAGCCCTTCGAAATCTCCCAGATGGAATCAATCTTCATGAAAGCTCAATGTCCCTGTGGCATATTAAACTTAAGTGTACATGAATCTATATAGCAAGTCTGTGCCTTATGCTTTTATCACTCACAGCACCACCAAAGTGCTTTTCATAAGATGAGATACACATAAGAACCTGATCGAGGACCTTGCTAAATGTTTACTTCTACTGTGCCAATCCAAATTCACCTGTTCTTATCACACCTACAGCCATTTAAAGCAATAAAACCTGTACTTTCTGTACTTTTCTTTGCAGTCTTAGTCACTTTTACTGCACCTATTTCCTGTTCACATATATTTATTTTGTGGTCAGATGTTTTATGACAAATTAGGCAAACTTCAGGACTCAGCCATCTCAATGCTTGAGACAACTCAGAGCCCTTGGAAAAGCTCTTGAAACTTAAAAGACCCTCCCACTAAAGAAAGCATATAAGTAAATACAAAGATTGATATACAACCTCAGAAGGTACATGGATACCCTCCCTTGAAATCCACTGATAGGACAACTAAGTGGCCATTGAACCTCAGTTAAGAATCCTTGAACAAGGGAGACATTACATTTATTGGAATTGTAAATACAAACAAAATTCCTAAAGCCACTTAAAACTGATAGGATTACTATAAAGAAATCAAGCAGTTAGCACAACTCAGAGATCTGAAACATATTGTACTAGAATTCTAGAAAATTCAAGAAGCAAATTTTCTTTTAAACATCATTTATTACAATACATACAAATTTTAACTAGTATACTACTTCTGTTTCTAACACATTTTCTGAACTCTGTGGGTAGCTTTAAAAAAATTACTTGTAGTACTCTATTTAACAAAAGCCTGAGAATCCTGTTAGAATCTTTTTTTT
>NW_006382501.1:0-2435 GCF_000327345.1 Myotis davidii
TTGCATATTAGGGTTTTATATATATAGACTAGCACTTGATAAATTTTTATATTTAAGGATCAAATTTCTTAGACATTAGCTTCTATTTTTCTTTATCTCTTTATTCTAACCATTATACTGTTTAAGTGCAGAAAAACCAAATAATAATAAAAAATAGGAATGAAGAAATGTAGCCTTCTGCTTACTAAAGAACTTTTTCTCTCTTATTTCCATTTCATCCAGATTTATTAGAGAAAAGTATCCTCTTAGTTATTGACCAGGTATCAGTAAGCAATGTGGCATCCAGAAAGAGTAGATTTGATATCTCGTTACGAGCCAGCTCTCGTTCTGTTCACACCTATTGGTTTTGACCAGTATGGTGAAATAAATTTCATTCCAGACTCTGCCAATCACCAGGTAACCTTGTAGAAGTAGCATATTTATGATAAATCAGACCTTTGTATCTGCCATGTGAGAATCATTATATGTATACTGTGATATCTTTGTGGAAGTAAAATTAGTAATATTTTGAAGTATTTTAAGTGATAGCATCCTATACAATCGTTAGTAATTGCATCTACATTATTGCTATTAAAGGCTCTGCTGACACTGGGTCATGGGAATTAATTCTCCCTCCCTCTCTAGCTTACAGCTAGACAACTTTACTCCCTCCATTTTATAGAGTGGGGAGTGCAGCTGTGAAAGCCTACACTAAATTAGCTGAGTAGAAAAACAAAGATCAAGAATGATGTTCTCATTCTATTGTTGCCACCCACCCACGTTATCCTCACAATCACCCCATGTTTATAACAAGAGTTTTGCTTGATGAAGTGCCCTGTAAATCAAATCGAGAATTTACAAGAAATCCTTTTTTATTTCACAGATTTAAACATAGATTGAATGCTTGGATAAATAGTCTACCACTTTTATAAAATACTAGCCTAACCAAAATACCATTAAACAGTACAGAACCAATAATAAATCAGCATTCCAACCCAGACATATTATTAAGGGAGGAAGCAATCAGATCTATAAACTAGTTCTACACTATAGGAGGGTGAACTTTTACAAACCAGATGTTTTAATTTTTGTGTGGCCTTTGTATAACACAGTGTGTTCTAAGGCACTTTGAAGTCATTAATTGGAAAAGCCTCACTTAAGTCAAGTATTTATATTCATTCCGATTTTGAATGATGTGTACAATTTAAAATGCTCTAACATCGACCTTTAATGCCCTCAAATGAATAATGTCCATCTGAGATTAATGGCTTATTGTTGTCTCATCAATGTTCATAAGTAAAATAACACATATTGGTCTTATTTAATTTTTCACGTGCCAATAGCTCGTTTGTTATATTTAAATTAAAATCTCAGAATTCTTTCAACATTTTGATCCTCTTCCAGATATGATGCTATTCATGTTCCTTTGTAAGGAAGGTTTGATGTGAAATGTTTTCAGACATTTATTTTAATATGTTTTACCTTGTGTTGGTATCTTTGTTGAATGTTTTGAACTGAGAAATAAGTAGATAAAATAGCATATAGAACCTCTGAAGCATCAACAAATATTTACTGAGGATTTCTTCTGAACTTAAAAAGTCAGAATGAAACTGGCTTCTGCTGTGGCGGTAGTAACATCCTGCAAACACAAATGGTCATGTACAAGCAGTAGTATGAATTAGAGCAGTGCAAAGAATGTGCTATCTGACCCCGGTAAAGTATGTAATCTCTCTTAACATCAATTTCCATAGGTAAACCAAAGCCAGCATCACCAATGAACTATGCTGGACAGTGTTACATTTGTTTTGTCTTAATTATACATGTGAGTGTCACATGCTCTGTGACAGGGGGAAATATCATCTGCCCGCTCTAGTTTCCTATCAGCAAAGAGCTGTGAGTTCCCTCTAAGGATCTATTACATAGAAAGAAATGTGCTACGTAAGTCCAATTATTGGAGAATGGTGAGGAACAGTGCCTTTAACATTCAATTATAACACTGAGCATGTATGTGTAGAACAACAGAGGATGGTTTTACTAGTGTATTTTCCAGCCATTCAAAGTATCAAGGGTCCAAGAGCTTCTTCTGCTCAAATAAATAAGTAAAATAAGTAAGATAAATAAAATAGAATAAATAAGTAAGAGTGTATTGCTTTGCTAGGACTGCCATTACAAACTAACACTGGCTTAAAGAACTGAAGTGTATTTGCTCATATTCCTGGAGTCTAGAAGTTCAAAATCAGATGTTGACAGTCTGGTTTCTCCCAAAGCCTCTCTCCTGGCTCAGCTGGCTGCCTTCTCCCCGTGTCCTCACAGAGTCATCCCTTGGTCGGTATGTTGTCTGTGTCCTCATCTCTTACATTTGGACCACAGTCATGTGGGATTAGCACCCACACTATGGCCCTAGTTAACATGAATAATCTCATTAAAGGCCCCATCTTCAAATACAGCCACATTCT
>NW_006382502.1:0-2433 GCF_000327345.1 Myotis davidii
CAAGACCTTTAATCTGGAATTAACAAAATATTAGAAGATTCAATTGTCCTCCCTCCCTCCTTGCTTTCCTCCCTTCCTGTCTCCTTTCTCTCACTGGGGGCAACTGCAGCTTTTAAACTCACACCACTGTATCCCTTTCTGGGGCTCTAGGGGAAACACCTGTGATGTTGGGATAAGCAAGGCAAGAGTGACCCTGGGCAGCTGAATGGGAGCCCTGCAGAAGAGAGTAAATGATGCATAGAGATTTTGTTTTGATCTATCACCAGACTGACCAGATGCCCTGACTTCTTACCACTCATGCAGTCTGCACCTGTGCTTGAAGGTTTCTTTATGTTACATATTTTTTCAGAAAAATGAGGATAGTTACAAAATGTTCTAGACCTTTTTCAGGGTGTTGTACTTTATTCCTACAAGCATTTGTTGAGCACCTGCTAAGTGTAAGGAACTATGCCCTATGTTATAGGATCAAAAACAAATAAAATATGGTTCCCTCTCTATTTGGGGAAGAAGATCAAAAGCAGATCAATTACAGGTAAGGTTAAGGCAACCCAAAGGAAGAAAACACTGACACTGATGGAGTCTTTTGTATAGTCCCTGAATAGTGGACAAGTGAAAACATATGAATACTGGAATTATAGATAAGAAAAGAAGCCCAGTAGCCTAGATGCAGAATACTGGTAATAGATCAGCTATCATGGATTCACTGAGTTGAGATGGCTTTTTATATTCTACAAACAAGATGTGATTTGTTAATGTAATACGCCTAGTGGAAAATTTAAAAAGTAGAGAGAGCCAGCAGGAGGAGAGATGATAAGGAAAGTAGGGTGGGAAGAGAAGGGCGTTCTGAAGGTTTCCATTGAACACTATTCCACCTGCCTTTCTATGCTGGTTTAAAGGATGAGCGTGCCTTGCCTTGGGTATTTCTCAGTATCAACTCTACTGGTATACCTTGATTTTTCTAGCTTTAGGAAGAATAAAAATGCTCTCTGAAGGATATTGTAGTCACTTTTTAGAAGTGCTCTTCGGGTACCTGTTAGTGTTCCAGTGGACCACTGAGATGTGCAAGTCCTGTACAAGTTAACAGTTCTACCAGAGTCATTGATTTATTATCATTAAGTTGCCTAATTGGTAGCTACATTGAAAAGAAGACTGAGTGACATATTAAAGTGAACACTAGAGGAAAAAATCATATCTGAGGCTTGCAAGTTGTCACCTTGTTCACTATCTGTGTTCCCTAATACCCTGCAGGCCTAATCATGACTCCCGTGTAGTTTTACATGTGTATTCTCTTTTTTTTTCATTATGATCTTCCAATCCCCTACTGTTCACATTGTACTACAGAAATGATCTTTGTCATTTTTGAATTGGTGTCCAGGTGGCTGCTGTCACATTACAGCAATTTTTAGATATTCCTCAGACCTACTGAGGTGAGGCACAGTTTTCCAACAGTATGACTTTTTTCAAGTTTTATCTCTTCCGCAGAAGAGAAATTTTCTGTCATCGCTGACAGCTGGACAAGAAGAGATTGCAATCTCATTTTTGCCTCAGTATTTTCCTCCTTGGCAGCATCATGAATAAGCAGTGTTTTAGATGGTTGACTTCCAAAAAATGTTTCTTGTCAAACTCCTGTCAGGATTTTGGAACTCAGGGAAAGACTTCTTTTCAGTTGTGATTTTTAAATTTTGAAGTCTGAATTATAATTTTTTCTAAAGTTTTTTGTTTGTTTGTTTGTTTCATAACCTAAACCTGGGAAGAAAAGGCAGCTCAATTCCTTTTTGTGTTTCTGGAGGGCAACCTCCCTGTCAATGATACCTCTGTATTGATGGTCTCTGCCAATAGAATTCCATGATGGGATTTTTTTAGTAGTTTACATTATTATTGTTATATCTTAAATTGAATACTATTAAATCAATGTCTAAATAACCTTTCCATGACCATTTTTAAGATATGCTATTTAAAACCCCATTGCATTGCATACATACAAATATATCATAAATTGAAAGGAAGTAGAAAAGTGAATATTGACTCTGTCATGTAACCCTTTCTTGACATCTTCTCTATATTTTCCCTCAGTTCGCAAAGTTCTTAGAAGTAAAGGAGAAGAATAAATTGGGAAATAAATTAGGTATTTGAGAATCAGCCTCAGTTAGAACTAAAAGAATTAGATGAAAGTCTTTTAAACATACCTGAAACCTTTTTCTGCTCCTCTCCTTCCTACTTCAAGCTGTAATTTTCAGTGGTTCTTGTTGGGCACTGCAGTTTAGGCCACCCTGGGGTTCCACCTCTGTAGAGTTATTTATACTGAGGGAACTCAGCATAGTTTAGAAGGCATTGTTTTAGAAGACCGGGCGGCCACAGACCTGATTCTGCTAGGATTTGTTTGACTTTAATCAAGGTCCTTGTCCTAGCTGGTTTGGTTCAGTGGATAGAGCG
>NW_006382503.1:0-2424 GCF_000327345.1 Myotis davidii
AGAATACCTTTGACTTTCTGTAGGAGTGTAGAATTGAGAATCCCTGGAATTGAGAAACCCTGGGAAGCCAAGGTTAACAGTCCTTAACAAATAGGAGACTGTGTAGGAGGCTGGTGTGTTCTGGAAAGAAAGGCAGCTCACTATGCTGCAGAGATAGCTCTTCTTGGGACCTGAAGGGAGGAGCATGAGAACTTGAGTATGGATGGAAGTGTAGGCTTGCCTGGCGGCTAGAAGATGGCTGGTTGTTAGAGGACCCTTAGTTTTCTCTGTGAGAATCTGGCATAAACATGTAAAGGACACTGGTCCCATCCCAGACCTAGTAACTCTCCCTTGGATGGAAATAGAATGTGCTAATCTGCCTTTGATCCCACACCCTCCCCATGTCCTGCTGCTCAGCCTTTCAGTGAGGAGCTATGAATATAACCCTTTTTCTCAATCTTGGCCTCATTTTCATGTGTCTTTTTCTGCTGTCTAGACCCTACCTCAGCTTGGTGGCTCTACCTGGGACCTTTTGGATTCCCATTAGCTCCTTTCCTGGGATCCTGTCAGTCCTGCTTTCCTCTCCCCAACCTGAGGGTAACCTGCTGTGCACAGGAGGTCATTCCCTCTTTCCTTCCTTCCCTGACCCCCACATCTGGGGTCCTCTGAGCCCACAGCTACTCTATCCCAATTTGAGTACAGCAGCAGCCCTCTTCTCCTTAGGTGTGTCTTTCAGGTCTCCTCCACTTTGGCCCTGGGCCCAAATCTAATACAGTAGGAACAATGTCAGGCTCCAGGAGTGCCCCTCTTCTGGTTGGCTTAATTCTTAGGACATGGCTCTTGCTCTCATCTTCTGTTATTCCTTGATTAGCTTTTCAGTTTTGCTCTGGAGACTGATTATTACTCTGAATCCAAGGTGGTGGCTGCGGCCCTGGCTGCTTCACCAAATTGCTGCCAGGCATTCTCAGCAGGTAGCTCTGCCCCTCTATTCCTGGCATGTGGACTGTTTTATACATACCAATCGCTTTAGCTACTCCTGTTCTACCTGGTCTGTGGATTGAGCCACAGCCTAGAAAAGCTCTCCATAGATGAGACTTACAGATTTTTTTTACCTGATTTGGACTTTGCCGCTTGTATATATAATAGCTTAGTAATCCAGGAGACCCAACTCCTGTGGTAATTCAGTTCCACAGCCAGATCACAAGCTCTAAGCAACTTGGCTTTTATACCCTTGCCAGCCATCCCCTTCTATCTGCTCATGCACCCTAGCATGCTTACCCTGTAGAATGGAAGCCACTGCATCTGGGCACATGGACCAAAACTGCAGACCAGGGATGGCTGGCATGTATTGAGAAGACACTAGTGCTCTCCTCTTCACTGCATATTAGGGAAGCATGGTTTAATAGGTTTCCAATGTTGCTTTAAGGCCTCTCATCCTTTCCAAACTAGTCCTTGACTTAGCAGAGAAATAGGCACAGAGCTTACTGTGATAGTATGTGGCAAGTGTGTGTCTAAGAACAGAAATGAAGGCTTCATGGAGGAGGGGATGCAGTGGACTCTGCAAGGCTAAGTATACAGTGGGCAGCCTGTCTTACTATGCCTTTCCTCTCTGGCAGTGACCCGCCATAATCACCTCAAAGACTTCATGCTGGTGGTGTCTATTGTTATTGGTGTTGGTGGCTGCTCGTTTGCTTATATCCAGAACCGTTACTCCAAGGAGCACATGAAGAAGATGATGAAGGATCTGGAGGGGTTACATCGAGCTGAGCAGAGTCTGCATGACCTTCAGGAAAGGTAAGGCCCTGCCCCTTCTCCACAGCCCCAGTGTTGCCAGCTCCTGGGAGCCTCCCTATTCTACTTGGGTTGTGGGCTACCTGGTCCCTGGGACCACACTGACATGGCTGCCAAGTCTGTGCCATCCTTCCAAAACTGCACTGAAGGTCCGGGTTCTTGACATTCCAGTTGCATGGGCAAGTAATCTTCCCCAGGGCAGAAACTTATTTCTATCCATTTTCTCTCTGAGCTTCAGAGGAAGAAATATGTGGCTGTCAGAAGTCTTCAGCTTCCCTGGTGGGATGACTTGCTAAGGGGTCATTCTATGCTTTGCCCTACCTTTGCTTCCTTTCCCTTAGAAATAGATACAGTGAACTGTTCTTCACTATTCTCCAGAGAAGCCTCACAAGTCTGTCTTCCTAATACCTTCCAAATCTCATAAATACTCACTTGTTGTATGACTTTGGGTAAATCCCTTTCCCTTCTAGGACTTATTTCCTCATCAATAATATGAAGATGTCAAACTAGGAGAATATTAACGGCCTAGCTCTGATAGTCTGGAATTCTGTCTAAATAAAACTTGGCTTAAAACTACTGTTGAAGAGATAGTTGTGGAAAAAGGGTACCAAGCGATCTAAGTCAGCGGTTCTCAACATGTGGGTCACAACCCCT
>NW_006382504.1:0-2441 GCF_000327345.1 Myotis davidii
AAGAATGAGTCTCTTAATTAAATATTGAGTATGAGGAATGAATAAATTTTTAAGACAGCTATAATATTATTAACCCCTATTAAACATCATTCTATCTCAATAGTTTATTCACTCATTTATTCAGTTGATACTTACTGGATGTATCTAATTATAGTAAAATCAGCCCTTTGTGCTGGTACTGTGCTAGAAAATGGGTATATATTTTATGACAAAACTAACAGGCTTTCATGAAATTTACAACCTACTAGAGATTATAAACTTGAAAAAAATTATACAAAGAATTTATACTTGCAAATTGTGATAGCGCCACAAAGGAAAAGAAAGGGGTGATGTGTGAGAGAATAACAATGCAGATCTATTTTGGGGACCCATTCATGTTGGGGGTGGAGAGTGACATTTCTGAGGAAGTGGCATATGAACAGAGATTTGAAGGATAAATGGGTGTTAGCCAAGCAAAGAGTGAATGCAAGTTTCTCAAGAAATTGGCCAAAACCAAGTTAGATCCTTGGTAGAGTTCACTGATCTGTCTTTAATCTTCAAATTCATGGACAGAAATAATTTATGTGTCAAGATGTATGGTCCTGGCATAGTTACAATGCTTTTTCAAAACTTGAGCCAAAATTAAACTGGGTAAAGTGGTTCTGATCCATCTTGCTTGACATTTATAGTTAAGTACCACATTCAGTTTTTAGATTAATTGTGTACATCCTCATGTATTGCTATTTTTGATGAGGGTCATACCTTGGAATTTTCATAGATAAATTGGATAATAATTCTGTAATTCATGGTAATTCTGGGAATGGAAGGGTTAAGTATAGTGGGACATAGTCCTAGGGACAAAATACAATCCTACCTATTAGAACTAGGGCCTAAGGTCACAATAAAATACTAATTCAGGTTAATGTTGAGCTGCCTCAGAACTGAATTCAGAGTTATTAAATTTTGCATAAGGTCAAGAATGAGTCCAGAGCTGTGCAGCAGTTCAGAATAGTCTCTCCAGATGTGCCACTTGGGCACAGGGATTATTTTGAGCTGGAGACAACTGAGGTCCAATAGACTCAGGAAGAACGTTTAGCTCCCCGTTAACTGTCTAAAATAATTTAGGTAGAGGGTTAGTCCAGGAAGAGAACTGTCACCAGAGATGACTATGAAGAATATGAATAGGTGTGGTGGACTGGGGGAAATTTAGCTAGACCTGTTTGTTCAAAGTCCTCTCTGTGTCCATTGTCTTTGCATGGCACAACAAACATTTGTTTAGCAAACATTTGTTTTTCCTTCTTCCTGCAAATTGTTTTTCTCCCTTTGAGGTCCTAGACCACTACCCCCATCTCCTTAGCTGATATTAGCATATAGGCTTTGATTGCCTGATGCCTGTGGCCCTCATATTTGCATGAAGCCCCTGTATGTACAAAATTAAACTTGATTTTCTCCTGTTAATCTGTCTCATGTCAGTTTAATTCTTAGACCGTCCATCAGAGCCCAGAAGGGCAGAGGAGACATTTTTGCTCTCCCACAGCTGCCTTGGTCAAACAGGCCTCCTGGGGGAGTGAGGCCATGTGATGATCACACAGATCATCATCATGTGCACCAGTACCATCTTCTTTGAACATTTATTTCTTTAATTCTTGATGGTGAATTTCACATGAGGATGTAGAAGGGGACATATCCAGAAATCCTGGCCAGTGTTTCTCAAGGCCTGGTTCCTGAACCTCTTGTATTAGAATCAGTTGTGTTGCTAGTTCAAAATGTGGCTCAGTTGGTTGGAATGTTATCTTGTACAGCCCAAAAGGTCACAAGTCCTATTCCTTGTCAGGGCACACACTTAGGCTGCAGATTCAATACGTGGTTGGGGCACATATGCAAGGCAACCGATGGCTATTTCTCTCGCACATTGATGTTTATTTATCGCTCTCTAAAAAATAATCAATAAGTATACCCTCAGATTGAGGATTAAAAAAAAAGTAAATTTAGAAGCATCGCCCCAGAACAATTGAATTAGCATTTGAGGGAATCTGCAATGATGATTTGAAATCTTCTCTATGCTCCCTCATTCATTATCTTGCAGCCTAGTTCCACAACTTCCTTTCCCATTACTAGTAGGTGACCCTGCTTTCTGCTTCTCAGAGAAAGTAAAAACCATCCCCTAAAGGAATTTTTCTGATCTTTAGCCTTTGAATCTTCTAACCTATCTATACTTTTTGTCTTTCATCTTTCAGCTGTGCTCTTCATATCATTCTCCTGTTTTCTCAGAAATAGTTTGCTATCAACTGTCTCTTCTCTCTCCTACATGTTTAACTGCTTCTTCTTATTTTTTTTAGTGGAAGACTAATATTTTATTTCAAAATTGGGATAAATCTGGTATATATGGAATGACATAGAAATTAAATAATGCAATCAGTAAACTGATGTAATAGCTATGTATAGAATCTAATATCTCTCAA
>NW_006382505.1:0-2440 GCF_000327345.1 Myotis davidii
TTTGAAACCATCAAGAGACCTCAGTGAAACTGATATTAAGGGGAAAATATAGAGGAGACAGGAGCGAAAACCCTTTTTAAGTGACAATGATATAAATCTATATAATAGTCCTAAAGAATGCCCTTCTGCTGATTATCATATGTGTAATAATAATTTTCAATATTTTTTAAATTAGTTTCTCTCCTGGTTTTTGTTACTAATGAAAGCATCATAACTAATAAACCTGACTAAATTTCTGTGCTTTGCAATTTGATAAACTATACTCCAGGTGACAAAGGAGGTAGGTAGATAGGTATTATCAGGAATTATCCAAATGATTGTTTTTCATGGTAGAAAGACCTTGAGGGGGGCCGTTGAGGCTCTTGGTGCCACTCAGACTCTACCAGCTCTGAGTAGACACAAAGTCATATCCCTCCATACATGTGCTTTGAAGGAGTTTCTGCTGTGCAGTTGCCTCTGTTCTTGCTAAAGGAACTGAGCTTGAAGATATAAATGAATCTCAAGGGCAAGATCTGACAGTAAATGTCACCAACATTAGAAGGGACCCAAATAATTATGGAGTGCCTTTGCAGATGTCCTATACCACCAGAGTGTTGTGAAACTGGAAGAATATTTTTTATGGTACATAGACGTGATTAAGGAGTTCAAAATTAGGCTACTTTGTCCTAAGGTGTTCAATGGATCGGTTTAGCATGAACTTTCTTGCCTTTTGCACCGAAAATTTCAATCCTGAAAAATCTCCTATCCCCACCTAGATCGTAGTCCCATCTGTCAATTGACAGTCATGAATTCCTGCAGATGTGGGTCACCTTTCCTCTCTCCACCCCCAAACTATGAACTGAGCAAGCTTGAAAAGTTGGTCACCAGATCCACTTCCAATTCTGAGGTCCTGCACTTCCTTCAAGGCTTGGTTACTCTGTTAGGTGTGATGAAGTTAGACTCGTCACTTAGTTCTAGCCATCATATTTTACAGATGAAGAGACTGGAGCTTGGGCTATTGAGTGACTTTCTTAAAGTCATTCAGCCAATGCAGTGACTGAGTCTATTTTTCCACCTTCAAGCTGGTTTTGCCTTGACTCCAAGTTCTTCTGTCTTCACATTAAGTATAAGTTCAGAGTTGAATGATTATTCCTATGACATATACTCATGGACCTAGAAGGCTATTCATCTAAGCTAAACACCTCTACATTTATCTTCAACTCCTCAAGTGCATCTCATCTCTAGGTTGGTCTTTGTGCGGTCACCGATCATATTTACTTTCTGAATGACACTATCTTGACTCTGTATGTGAACACAAGCCAACTACAGCCAATCCTGTGCCTGTGCAAAGAACTTTCCTTTCCTCTTCAGACTTCAAAACACCCCTCATAATAGTATGTATTTTACCTTCTCTGAATCCCTGAAAGGCTTGATACTCTGTTGCTTATTGTACTTCACTATTTCTAATTTTCTTTTCTAAACATCACACATACAATGTATTGTATTAGTGCATCTTGCATTAGCAAAAAGCATCATGGTTTACTTCAGGAATGGAAAAAATTATTTCTTGGTTCTAGCGCCTACCATTTTAACTTCAGAGGAAAACTTTTTTTTTAGTTTGCTTTTAAACATTCTTACTATCTGGCACTTAATTAGAGTATGTTTGTAATCTATATCATCTCCTACTGTTTCTCTCAACATAAGTCCCAGTGTTAGCAATTTCACTGGGCAGCAACGTTCTGGTGGTACAAGGTTTTACTCTGTCTGTCATGTGAATTTCCCAGCCACATGGTATCACTTTATAAAAGAGGCCTTTTATATTTAATCTAATAAGGACTTGAAGGGCTAAAATGAGCCACACGAAGCTTTATTTTCCAAGTATTCCATATCTTATAACAAAATCTTTAAGAAGTTAGATGTTTTCCTCCTATTTGTCACGTTGTGCTTCCGGAATGGCCTGTGAATATAATTGTTACGTAGAGTATCGTTGATGATACACATATGGCTGTGGGTAACAAAGGACCCACTGAGTGTGGCTTAAATAGCAGTTATTTCTTAATCCCATATATTAGGCTGTTGGGAGCTCAGACATTCCAGGGTTGAGCCCTGGCATCTGTGACCCAGGCTGCTGACATCACCGTGTTCTGCAACCATCAGTGGTTTATCAGCTTGTTGGCTTCAGGATGGCAAGCATTATAGTCTCTGGACAGCATCATAAGCAGAAAGGAAGGTGGTAGCAACAAGAGGGGCCTTTTCTTCGTTTTCTTTATATCAGAAGGAAAACATTCCCCAGAAACCTGAAGCAAACGTCCTCTTACATCTTTGTAGGAACATAGTCCCTATCCAAACCTAGACCAAAGGAAATCGACTCACCACGACTGGGCTTCGTTACATGCAATTATGATGACTATTGCTACTGAGGCAAAACCGGGAGTCAGTAGGCACGTGAGAATAGCAACTG
>NW_006382506.1:0-2431 GCF_000327345.1 Myotis davidii
GAGAGAAACATCGATCAGTTGCCTCCTGTATTCACCCCAACCAGAATCGAACCTGCAACCTGGATACATGCCCTGGCCAGGAATTGAATCAGCAACCTTATAGTGCATGAGACAACACTCAACCAACCAAGTAACACAGACCAGGGCTCTCACCATTATTTTAGAGGTTGATGTGGGAAATTTCAAATGACACATGGAAGACACATATCACAGAGCCTGGCACACAGTATGGTCAGTATATGGGATGATGATGATTATTCTTATTAAGTTCCCATGTCTTCACTCATCTGGAAGTGGGTAGGCTGAGTTACTGCCCTAGGGAATACAGAAGGCCAATTTCAAAACCCAGAGTTAGTGACAAATGACATTGGTCCAGGTCTAACTAAAAATAGCAAAACCCTCAGCAGACAGAGGGGAAATACAGTAAGTTCAAATTTTTCATATTTCTATTTCTTTGAGCCACACTATGAGGGAACATTGTAATTGGCGCTCAATTGCATATCAATGATACGTTGCCAAATTCTGTTTTATTCTCATTATGAAACTGTAATGTTTAACTAATGCATTTTTATTAGAATAAGAGAATTAGAGATTTCCATTTTAAATTACCCGACATAAGCAGTGATTCTATTAGTAGTTCCTGGAAGTGCTAATACATAATTTCTATTCACAGACTTATTTAAAAATTCCGCCAGCATCACAGAACCAAGAATGCACTAAGATTCACATTCTATCAGTGGGACAGGACACTGAAGGGACACAACAAAGACTCAGTGATTACTTGCTTGCCAGCACTCAAATGGGTCTCAGAACCATCTCCCCTAACTATTTGTATTCCTGGTAGCTTTGCGTCCAACCCACAGGGCCATGACCACATCCCCTGGTCCTGGTTTTAAGAATTTGGGCCAAGATTGAAGGGGAATATGTGGATGAGAGACTGGAAAAGTCATTTGGGGGCTATTCCCTAGAAAGTTGTATTTTTTCTTCTTCCAAGAGCATGTAAATGAGAAAGTTGGCTCCATGTCCATTTTAACATGGATTATTACTTAACTTCTAGATTCATCAAAGTGCATAAACTCATTGCATTTTATGTAAGAAACATTTTTTTTCTATGAACTACCAAAAAACAGCTCACTGTATATGATTAATTGATTTCTGGCATGTAAAGAAGATGATCTTTACAGCCTTTAGTCGTTATCAGAGGCCCCATCCATCACAAGTACAACTGTGTCTTTCCTCAGACTCAGAGTTTTTCTGTGGAACTCCACCATGACCATCCATGGAGCCACCAAGCTCTAACTCCATCCTTTGGCTTCTGTTCAGAACTAATAGTCTCTCATTTCAGCTCCATTTGATTCCATTCAAAAAGTCACTGAATTCATTAATATTGGAAAGGGGAGAGTATTTTGTCAGTGTTTCAAAGACAAAGGATGAACAAAATCATTCGTGGCTTTCAGGACCTGAACCTACCCCTTTTATGCACTTCAATTGTTCTTAGAAACCTTGTCCTTGTGAGATTGCTCATTTTAGTATTTAGGAGCATGGCCCCGGAGCCAGATTCTCTGGGTTCAAATCATGGTTCTACTACTTCATAATTGGGTGACATTGAACAAGTTACTGCACATCTTTGTACTTAGATTTCTCCATCTGTAAAATTGTGCTGGTAATAGTACCTACCACACAGGTTGCTAAGATTAAATGAATCAATGCCTATAAAGTACTGAGAACAGAATTTAACAAATACTTATGTGGCACATAATAATGGTTATATAAAGTAAATCCTCATTCCACCCTCACACAAATACATCATACTCTATTTATTATCAGATCTCTGATTTTACTTTCTAAAGACCTTCCAAATCTGTCTTCTTCTGACTCCTGGGGTTATGGTTTGGTTCAGAACCTCATCACTGCTTGCCTGGATGACTATATTCCTCTCCACTCCTACTGACCATCAAGGACATCTTTCTACAATCTAATGACATCATTCTCATGCCTCTAAGTGGCTTGCCATCAATGTGTGGAGTAAGGTTCAAACTCATGGCATGTCATCGCAGACCCTTCACACTCTGGTCCCAGGATGCTTTTCTAGACTCATGTCAGGGCACCCCTTTTACTATCCTTTGTGCTCCAATCATATAAACTCCTCCCACATGCCATGTGCTATCACAGAGCAATGGTTCACATACATCTCCTCTGTCCTGAATGCCAGCCCATAACACCTCTGCCCTCCTTCTGTATCCCACAGCTCTTTCAATACTCAACTATTAAACTACTTATTACATTGTGACGCAATTACATATCTATCAGACTATAAGCTCTTTGAAGACAAGGATGTATCTTTCTTGTAATATATTCATTTATCGAATCATAATAGGGCTGGGAACAAAATTATAACAAAATTTATTTTAAAACTAGAGGCCCGATGCAC
>NW_006382507.1:0-2431 GCF_000327345.1 Myotis davidii
TTCCCCAAAGGCTGTTTCGATATAGGATAAATGCTTACTTGTCTTAAATTAGTTACTGGCTTTATTGTAAAGCATTGGGACAGACTGATTCAACCTACAAAGATTTTTTCTACCTCTCACCCTTCCGAAATTAATCAAATTATGCAAAGATTAAGAAGACCTGAGAACAAAGCCACATAAAGTAGGGAACTGGCTCTTGCATGATTGATTTGGCTTTTGAATGAAATTAAATTAAGCTCAATGATATAGAACGGCATGAAGTAAAGATCTCATGACATAAAGAGTCTGAGACCTGGAAAGGCTAAGAATTTGTAGATTAAGGTATTCTTGAATCATTTACCTTAAATATGTATATTCATTGCACAGAGTGTGCCTCAATTCTTCAATCACTCAAACTTAATGTTAGCTTGAATAGCATACTCTCAGAGGATCTTATACCTGGGTGGTGGATCATTTCAGTGTCAAAATCACAAGACACATCATTGTCATTGGAATAAAAAAATGATTTTCTAATTTGTTTATGAGTGAATGGTTATGAAGGTACACAAAAAGGCATACTGCGTGATTTGAAGAATGTTCATTAATTTGTGGTTGATTGAAAAATGAATTGTCTTTGGCTCCTAGAGTGCAAAAGAGAGCTTTCTACTGAGAAAGTGTGCATATTTCTTTGATTCTCACTTACTATTTATATATTATGTAGTCATCTGATGTACAGAAAACAAACCGAGGAGACTGACTGTAGATCATATGGGCGAAGTGTGCATTGTACATGAAGGAAAATATCCAACCACAGAAGACATTGAATGCTAGAACATCTGATTACATACACTCTGTAAATTAACATGTCAAATGTACAAGTCCACATGTTTTAACATTTCATTTCTCCTTTTGGCTGGATTTTTTCTGGACCATCTGATACTATTAATTAGAAATAGCAACTCCATCTCAGATGGCTGCACCCTAAGTTTTCCCTTTATGGACAATTTAGGTTTTGAAATTGTCCTTATGTTGGTTCTTCTGCTTGGGGAGGAATGATATTATTACACTTGAGTTTGTAACTAGCCATTGGTAGGTACCTTACTGTCATGTGATAGTCTCAATGAATGTTAGAGACAAAGAGTCCTACTGTTGATTTTATGGATTGCCCTCATTTATAGGCAGTGAAACAAATACAGAAAAGTCAAGCCTTTTGCTCAATGCCCCACAGCTCATTGGTGGCTGAGTTAAGCATGAATCAGGGTCTCGGTGTGCTGGCTATGCACTTTTTCTGCAATTTTTGCCCTATAACCTCACAATTTTGACTTAATCTTGCTTTCTCATGGTGATTATACTCACGTTGATGCAATTATGAGTTCCGGAAAATCTTGTGCATGCGGATAATAAATAAACACCTTTCTTGAAGAAGGTCACTCTTCACATGTAATCAGAAGGGGTGGGACACATTCTTCAAAAATGTCTTCCCATAGACTTTCCAGAGGGTAAATGACATTCTCCCCAATTTACTTGATTCAAACTGTTGAGTCAAAATCTTGATCTGTGAACATTATATATCAAGTGGCTAGAAACACAGCAGGGAGAAATCAGCCTTCTTGCATTTTCTGTTAGGAGAACACCCTTAAATTATATTGAATTCTTGTCTCCTAAAGCACCACATGGCTCTTTTGCTTTAGTGGCTGCTGCTTTGCCATGCAGGCTACTTGGAAAGTAATTAAATTGAACAGACACTGCCCTTGATTTAAAGTCAGAGGGGGAAGCAGTTAATTGAATAGAAATGACAGTTCTTCTTCTCCTTTTTAAAAAAGGCTGTGCCAAACTTAGAGACAACTTAAAATATTAAAGGGAAACTGCCCTAAACGATAAAGGTGAATCATTGGCTTGGTGAGTACAATTTATTTTATTTCACTCGATAAGCAGAGGAAACATATGAGTTCTTTGTGGTTCTCTGTGAACCCTTTCTCTCCATACAAATAACCATTCGACTTTGTGATTCCTTGTCGCCTTGGTACAGAGGCTTTCAAACCTTTTCTCACTGGATTTTTCTGGTCTGTTTTCAGGTTGAAGGGGCAGGTGTGACAGAAGCTGGGAAGTGAAAGATGGGATTGTTTTCTTGTCATCCTGTACTCTTGCCACCTGGCGACTGTGATTCTGATGAGTGGAGATACATAATGGCCACCTCAATGCAACATGCTCTTTTATTTCCTGGGGGTCAGGCACCAGGAGGACCAGGAGGGCACAAGATCTGTTGAAATGTGACCCTGTTTAGAGCAGGGGCGAGAGTTCCTCAGTATGTAGAAGACTGAAGAAAATGACTTCTAGGGTAAGCTCACAACATTCTGAAATCAATAGCTAAAAGTAAAAAATGCTCATTTTCAAGAATAAAATATAATTAAAATGTCCCCAAGGGTGAATGAACAGAAGGAACTTTTTTTTT
>NW_006382508.1:0-2444 GCF_000327345.1 Myotis davidii
GTGTCTGGGTTCCAGCGTATGGAAACGGTGAATGTCCTCAGGCTAATTTGAAGGGCACAAAATAAGGAAGGACGAGATTTCTTTTACATAAATCATCCACTCTCCTGAGTAGAATATACATGTTTGGGATTGGAATTTTCAACGCCTTGTTTAACGATGATGAATTTCTGAAGGGCATCACCCCGAATACAACTGCCCTATTTGTGATACGCGAAACAGGACGTGAGTTTCTCTGTTGTACCAATGTTGTTAGTTGTTTATGTTTGCTGTTTGGTGCAGGGAATTGTTTTGTTCCAAAGGTTGTTTCTCGCATCATCTCGGTGTTGTGCACAACATTGCTCTTCCAAACTATATGTCAGGACAAACAAAACACCAACTTTCATTTCTTTGCCGAACCAATCATACATCTAAGTCAACTGATGCAGGGGTCTACGTTTTTGGAGGTGATGGAAATTGGACATGAGTAATGTCTTTTGGTGTTGGGAAGAGAAAATTTGAGCAAATTCATTCCCGACAGCAAAAGTCAGTGATTCTCTGCATGCAACACATCTCTTATCTTGGTGTATTCCACAGAGCGAAACTCAATATTAAACACCAAATCAAAATCTTGTTTGTTGGTCTACAGACAGTGAGTACTCATCCTCAGATGGCGTGTGTTGAGTATTAAGGCAACCAGACCTTTTTATTTTTACTTTCACCAAATCCATTTCAGTATAACTTTCTAGCATGCCATGATATCATACCAGTCCCTTGGAGGATTACATTCTGGATGCCATTATAAACCACTAGAGCAATCATTGTTGAGCATGCTGTTCTACTTTACAATGGTTGCATGTTTGTAATAATATCCATCGTCGACTTAATTTTTGGCGCTTGAATATATTGATTCATGCGACAAGACTAGATCAGTGCCGGTATGAGTGCTGTATTGAATTTACGTTTCTGCAATGTTTTATCTCTAATGATAAGAGAGAGATGGCAGGATATGTTGGCGTTATGTTATTTTTGCCAATTATGTATGTAGTGGATGTGTTTAGTCTTTTTGTTGTTTGTTCCTTATCTCTTATGTTACGGGTATATTCATTACACTTCGTGATTCTACATTTTTGCAATTACATCAATTCGGTTAAAATAATCTTTGCTTCTTGGAGGGATAGGGTAAGCTAGAGTAGCTTCTTTTGAAATGCATACAGGGAATGTGATACCTCCTTGTTTTAGCTGTGTGTCTGGGATCCAGCGTATGGATTCGGGGAATATCCTCAGGCTAATTTGAAGGCCACATAACTAAAAAAAGATTATATTTCAAGAGATTGCCATTCTTGTACAACTAAAAAAGGAAGATCAATTTAAAATACGTTCTCTTTACATTTATTGTACACTGAATGGTTCTTGATCTCTTTTCTCACAAGGACATTTTCCTATTCGTGAACTAGGAAAAGCTTGACTCGACCTTCTATTGGTTGGTTAAGTTGATAATTTTTTGCGTTTCTTGTTTGGTGCAAGCAATTAGTCTTGTCCTAGAAGTCATGTCCGTTGTTTTCTGAGTGTTGACACAACATTGCTTTCCCAAAATACATGTCAGGACAAACGAAACATCAACCTTCATTTCTGTGCTGAACCAGTCATACATCTAAGTCAACAGATACAAGCATCTTCATCATTGAAGGTGGTGGAACGTCGACTTACATGTAATGGATTCTGGAATGATTATTAAGGAATGATGCAAGATTTCTGGTCTTGGTGAATTTCAGTGTTGCCCGCAGGCGACGAACCACCTATCTGTGTGCGCGTGTAGATGACGGATATCTGATATTGAGGGCCGGAGTCAAATGTTGTTATTTAGTTTGTCGAGAGTGCCTAATCAAGAAACAGGTGCTGTCGGGTGTAAATGAAAGCAATTAGATATCATCTTGCATCATCCCAGTGTCCACCTGAATATCTCCATGTCATGGTTTGAACGAGTTCCATTGTGTTGAGTGGATTACATTGTAGATGCGAATAAGAACATCCAATGTAATCATTGATAATATGTCTGTTCTGCCTTACAGTGGTTGCATCCCGGTGATAATACTTTTGTGGATATGATTTTCATTCCTGTGTAAAGATGATTCTTTATGGGGCATGATATGTCAGTGCAGATACGATTTTTACCTTTCTTTCCGGTTGGAACAATATTCTGCCTCTAAGAGTAAAATTGGATGTTAATGTTTTTTGGTTCTATCGGTGCTTTGTTAGTTGAGTCATAGATGGAAGTGTTCTGGTTTTCTCTCTTCAGCCTACATACCCCCTTGTAGCCAGATTTGTTTTTCTCGTTGTCTGGTTAGGCTCTCCCATCTACCTCAATTCTGTTAACAGACTTCCTTGCTCCTTGGCAGGCTAGGGTACACCAGAGTAGCTTCTTTTATAGAACATACGGAAGATGCGTTACCGCCTTATTACATTTG
>NW_006382509.1:0-2443 GCF_000327345.1 Myotis davidii
AAAAAAAAATACCTGATCTTTAGTAATTAAACACTGACAGATGTATTACATCCCTCTTATGTAAGTCAGGTCTGAGAGACGAGTTTAATTTTGTCTTTTGAAAGGACTAGAATGTATGTGTGCTTGTGGGAATAAGAACACTTTGAAATCAACAAATTCAGGAATAAATAAGACTCAGGTAGAGATACAAAAAAAAATATTGCCAAACATGGATCCCCCCACATGTATTCTTCATTCTTGGATGTGAATGTGGGGATGGGTTTGAGGGGAAGATGGATGACTACCTTATGAAATAGGAAGGTAGATTGTGATATTTTCTGATGTCGTGATTTCTATGAAGTCCCCCAAAAGGACCTTTCAAATGTACACACTTATGTTCCCTTTATAATTTTATAATATGCTAGAGATATTTAATATATTAGGGGTTTTATTGCTAACTGGCTTCTTAGGATTTAATTTCAAATACAAAATCACCTAGATATTTTGGACTTTATGACACTGATGCAAGCTATTATTTACTGCTACCGTTTTATTGAATAACTAGAAATGAAAAACATTAGATTAAGTGAAAAAATTGAATAATGTTAAAAAAGATGTCTGTCTGTTTTATACACTTTAACTTTTGGGACATTCAGCTCAAGCTACGATAAAATAAACAACCAAGGATTGTCTTCCCTGCTGAAGTTAATTTAAATCAGAACAGAGTATTACCTTCTCTTCGAGTTTGTGGGATTCAAGGTTGGTCTATTTTGGAAAGACCGAGGAAGGCAAACCTAATCCTTTTCCGAAGCTCATTAATTGGAAGCAGGACCACACTGCAATAGCCTTTTTCTAAGCTGAAGGGACTAATTACGAATGTAAATGAGGTGAAAACCCTAAAACAACACTCTCCTAGTGGCTTCTTCTGTTTATACAGTTATACCCAAAATATAAAGCTGACACCATTCGTGTTAAATTTCACTAGTTAACTGATAAGCTAGAGCAGAGAGTACATTAGAGCTCTGGGTAGTCTTGTCAGTCACTCTGAGAGAGCTCGTAATCAATGTTTGTGGATTTCCACGTCGCTGCCAAAACCCTTTCCTTTTAAAGCAGTGTATAAATGGATACATGGCTAGATACGTGGGCTAACAATTTCATCGATCGCTCCCCTCATATTACTATCAGGTCTTGAAGATTTTAAATATTATTTAAGCTTCTCCAAGTGAATGAATATATGACTGACATTATGTACTATTCCTACAAAGATCTGGAACATATAACATTTCTTGTAATTGTGCGACTGACCTCAATGTCACAATCTTGTACTATTTCAGCCGTCTCCCCAATGAAAACCAAACTGAAGATTAAAGTGAGTTGCATAATGGAATAAAATTCTTCCACTAATATTTTAAGCCTTAAACATGACTTTTCGGCATGTTTCAAGAATATAAAATATAATAATAATCCAGTGCAAAGCACTGTCTATCATTTATAGTCAATGTATATTTTGATGCTGAAAAATACCTATATCTTGTATGCCGAATCACTTTGAGAGTAACTTAGAAAGTCAGAAAGCCTAGTTTTTCTGAAGAGGTAGCATGGCCTGGTAGTAGTGGCATGGTCCTGAAATTTAGTCCCTGCTCTGCTACTAGATAGTTTAGTAGTGCATGGGCAAACAACTGGGGCACATCTGGTCCCTCCGTGGATTCACTTCTATCTTGACTCTATGAGACCACACTGTTTGAATGGTTTAGGCATAACAGAGAAGCCAGATCACAGCCTTTAGATCTGGAAGGCCCACTTGCCCTCCCTTTATAATTACTCTCAAAATCCCCAGAGGACTGGTCTGCACAAACTATTGCCAAATTTACCCTCTCCCACCATCATTGTCCCTTTCAGCTAGAGCATGAAGTAGAGTCTATAACTTACATGAAATATAATGCATGACTGTGGCACATGCTTGCAGGTGATTTGGGGAGTGGGTGCCAAAGATTTCATTGGATTTTCAAAGGAATCCATGAATGGAAAAGATTAAGAGTCCCTCCTCTAGTGTCTATCCCTAGTTTGTCTATGTAATCTAGCATTATATAATCCATCTCTTCCTACAGTTTCAAATATTTCTCCTTGAAAAACATTTCCAACTCCACATTAGGATTTAAATCTCCAGAAAATAATTAACTTTTTGGAATCAGAAAGGATTGGATTCAAATTCTAGCTCTATAACTTACAGATATGAAACTTTGGGAAGTTTACTTAAGCCACACGGTACTCGTTTTCAATATATAGACTACTCTTTTAAATACTGATTATTCAAATATTTTTGTACACCCATGTGTCAGTAATGATATCAGGAGGGTTGGGTTTCTTGTTTTGTTTTGCTTTGATGGTTAAGCAAAGACAATTTGATCAGGTAACATTTGAGCAGAGACCTAGAGGCAGAGAAGGAGTGAACTCTGAAAATATA
>NW_006382510.1:0-2436 GCF_000327345.1 Myotis davidii
TTTTTTTTTTAAATCAGGTTCTAGAAAAGATAATTCTCCTATTAGTTTCTCTATTTTGTAAATGCCAACCATGACAATCTTGTGCAGGCACTTTGGTTTTATCATCACTTCCTGCTTTGCTGACTCATTAATGCATCAAGAATATCTTCAGAATCCTCTTTCATACCATTCTTGATTTTAGGGGAGGTGCGAATCATATCTGTGCAGGTGTGTGTTTATAGAGCTGCCAGAAAAATTCTTCTGCTCATTCAAGAGCCTTGTCTCTCTGTAAATAATGTCCTGTCTTCTTGAAAATGAGAAATGAATATCTACCTAATATCCTAATTTTCACCCATCAATTGAATTCTCAACCATCTTTTTAAGTTAGAGTCTTTCTGAAAGATACTGCATGATTTCTGCAATGCCAGTTGTTTATTTGCTGAACATCGTTATTGTTCATTTGTTGAAGCTCTGATCTCTCTCTACTCTGTCTCTCTCTCTTCATTTATGACGGTCAATGGATTCAAATTTCTTGTTAATTTCCTGTATACTCCATGATTTTAAAATTTTCCCTCATTCTTTTTCAATACCGAGCTACTATTTTAAAATAGTTAAGACCCTGCTTCTATATCAAGGAGTCCATATGTGAAATCAAATTAATGCATTGTAAATTCTTAAGCAATCAAATCACTATGCATGATTATATAGACACAGTGCAAATGAGAATTTGGAAATCAATGTTAGTAATATAATATGAAATCCGCAACTCCTTCAGATTAGGAACTATACATTATATCACCGTGAGTTCAGTACAGATTCTTATATCTATGACAGTCAATACATAATGTTGAAAGAGGGAATGGACCTAGCCCGAAGCACCTCAGGAAGCAGGGCAGGAACATTCCCTTCAGAATGTGGCTATTTTCCCAGGACTTTTCACCTTACGTGTGAAGATACAAATAGTACTCATTTTTGTCGTCAAAGGTTTGTTTTGTTGGCTACAAACAAAATGTAGTGGTTATCTTCCTGAACAATGTCCTATTTACCTGCTTATTTCAATAGAACGCTAAATTTTCTGGGTCATGTCATCCTGTCCCAGCATAGAAGAGGTATTGTGGGGTTGATGTTCCCCAAAGAAACAGTAGTGGTTCATGTAAACCCAGCTATGGAAATCACTGTGTCACTAGGGATACATTTTCAAGGCTCTTTTCAGACATCAGTGTATCTTAGGACATCATGCTCTTCCCCATGAATTTGGTGCCAAAATGGAAGAGTTACACGGTTGCAGGCGTATTCGGGAGCAGATGGTAATACCTACTGCTGTGTCCAAATAGGCTGGTGGGCACATTTATCTGATATGCTTCTGAGCTATGATAAGAAGCCAACGATCTCTCTTTATTCACCACCCAGGAGTACACACTTTAAAGTAAAGATAACCCTTTCTGTAAAGCCCACTTGCCAGTCAAAAATAAATAATATACTTGCTAAATTTCTATGGCCCTTCAATTGCAGTCATCACAAATAGAGGATACTTTTTATGGCTCTTTGAATGTTTTAAAAGTATTTCTTTAAAGCACTTGTATATAAAGAGATCATTGCATATTAACATTATATGTTAAGCGGAGTGCATTTTTCCAACTTGCCTAAAATATGTTTTCAAGTGTGCAGTGCATCCTAACCCTTCAGTATAGCTCCCTCCAACTCTAATTAATTTTGCATTGCAAAAGCAATGAGGTTGATCTCAGCTGTAGATGTCACTGTGACTTATCCTTTCAATGAGGTGATAATTGGTATCTGGTTAATTCTATTAATAAAAACCATAGGCCATAAAAAATAATCCTCACTTCCATTACCCAGCATGAAACTTCCAGTAGCACCTATGCTGATTCCTGGTGTGGAATAGTTCTATTCTTAAAACCATAATTCACAGCTGTGGAAAGGGATCCTGTAAGCGAATATTTGCCTGCTTGAAAGGTCCTCAAGAACACGTTGCCATCCTGCTTTGCATACGGTAACGTGGGCTTTGACACAGATTATGTTAGTTACCTCTAAAATCACAAGGCCCAACTAATCAGAAGTTAGGTTCTCTTTGCAACAGAACTTCTAAAAACAAAGACAGATGCACCCCATAAATATTTCTTCAATGGAAATATGATTAGTGATGCAAAGTACTTTCACTTAGGTGTATAACATTTTGATACATATGGAGATAATATACATACTCTTGCTTGTGTATTTATAAATTATGTCATAAATAAGAAAATGAATAATCATAGACAAGCACCTAATTAAAGAACTAAAGTATCTCCAATATGGTTTCATTTACGTGGATGCTGTTCCTTACCTCTCTCATCACTTGTGCCCAACCAAGATGTCCATGGACTGCTTTGTGTTTATCATTGTATTGGCTTTTATAAAGTTTTATCACGTGTTTATACACACACACACACACACACA
>NW_006382511.1:0-2443 GCF_000327345.1 Myotis davidii
CCCTTTATCTCTGAAATCAATAAAAAAATTTTTATAAAGAATAGCAAAAGCTATTTCTTTTAAAAAATAAAAAATATATTAAACAAATATATAAAATAACATACATTTCTTATGTCAGTTCAGTGGATCAGAAATCCAGGCACAGCTTATCTGGATCCTCTGTTTTAGCACCTCATCAGGCTACATCAAGATGTTGGCTCGGGCTGTGGTCTCATCGGAAGTCTGACCAGGGAAGAATCTGCTTCCAAGCTCATTCCAAGCACGCCTCAGTCTCTCCTCGGCTATTAGACTGAGGTCTTAGTTCTCTAGGAGGCAGTGGAAGGAGGCCTCCTTTGGTTTCTTACCTCATGGGTCTCTCTATAAAGTATCCCACAACATGCCAGCTTGCTTCATCAGAGTGGGCAAGTTAGGTGGCAAGAGAAAGTGCCAGCAAAGAGACTGCTAGCAAGATGGAAGTTACAGTCTTTTGTAACTTAATCTAAGAAGTGACATCCCATCACTGTTATCATATTTTCCTTGTTAGAAGCAAATCTCCAGGTCCAGCCCTGAAGGACTTACACAAGGGTGTGAATACTACTTGACAGGAATTATTGGGAACCAGGTCAAAACCTGCCTGCCACAAAAATGCCCAATGAAACCCCAGGAAAGTATCATCAGAGCCACCTGTCTAAGGTCTAGCACATACATGTCTTTGGGAAACTTATTCATTTGTTTTTCAGAAAACATTTAATGAGCATCAACTGGGAACCACTTCTGTTCTAAATGGTGCATGAACAAAACATACAAAAATTCCTGCCTTCATAGAGCTTATGTTCTAATGGAAGGAGAAAGATGGTGAATAAGATAACTAATGTGTTGGGTGGAGAAAACAAAGGTGGGAGGGGAATGCTGGGAAGGGGTGAGGGGCACATGGTGAAATAAAGAGCATGTAGGATGACGCCAATGAGAAGGTGACATTTGAGCAAAATCATGAAAGAGATCAGGGAGCAAGCCACCCAGCTACCTGAGAAAAGAGCATCCCAGATAGAAGCAGCAGCGGCAAAGGTCATGGGGCAGGAGCGTGTGTCAGGGGGACTGTGGGGCCGGAAGTCAGAGAGATTGGGACAGAAGAGCAGGGATGAGGTAAGACAGGTGAGGGGCAGATCATATAAAGCCTTGCAGGCATGTGAAGAACTCTGGCTTTCATGCTGAATGAGATGGGGAGTTACCGGAAGGCTTGGGACAGATAGCTTCACAGGTCTCCTCTGACTAGTGGGTGGAACCAAATTGAGGAGGATGGCAAAGACACAAAGAGGGACACCAGGTAGGGGATTGCTGCTCTAACCCAGTGGTAGTGGCAGAGATGAGTAGGTTGGATTCAGGATATATTTTGAAGGTAGAGCCCAGGATCTGCTGATGGGTTAACTGTAGAGCATGATATAAAAGAAATGATATTATATCACATGACATAATCAGTGATAGCTACAAGGTTTTGACCCAAGTAACTTGAAGAATGGAGTCGAAGATTGAGCAAAAGGGGAGTTTAGAAGTGAAGGTGAGGAGCTCACTGTTGGATGTGACAGAAAACAAGGAAGACCAGTAGACTTGGCGGGGCAGGGAGAGGTAGAGCCCCTGAGAGTGGGTCTCAGCCAATCTGGATGAGCCAGCATGGTTCACAGCACACCTGGACTCGGTTTCCTTACGTGAGCTGAAAATGGCCAACCCCTCAGAAGTCACACAGCCAGCTTTCCCTATCATGTATGCATATCATGTTGTATAAAAATTTAATGTTTTACTGTGCAGGTAAATGATACACCTCTTCCAAGAGGACTTTAAGCCATCTTTCAATGTGCATCTGTTGTGTGCCAGGCAGACACTGTTCATGCGCTACCCACACAGATGCACAGTGTCACTAAGGACTGTGAGGCTGTGGCTCTCTGGCAATGGACGAGGGTCGTTTTCCTCTGTGTGCCTGGGTTTCTCTACATGAAGCCTCTCCGAAATGGGGGACAAGGCTGGGACTCTCTTCAGCACTGCGGTTACCATGAGCAACCCGGGCTCTGCCTGTGTGCTTCAGAGTTGGAACCTCACTTCCCCAGGAGGCAGCCCAAGCCATCATTACAGCGAGTTGTTAAAAAAAGTCCTCCTCATTATTATCAAACAAAATCTGATCCTAGAGTTTCTACCCATTGCCCCCAGTTCACCTTCTGGAATCGTTGGAGAACATTTTTGAAATCACAAGGTTTTGGAACAACTTAGGAATGGTGCACTCATGTCCTCCCTACTCAAGCGAGTGAGGATCTGAACTCCGTTCTTCATGACTCTTTCTATTTCCTCACAGTGCCCTCCAAGGAAAGCTCTAGAAAACTTTAACTGACTTGTTTTTAAGCCCCAACTATAAAACGGTTAGGCCTTAAATTGCTGGCAACATAGGAGAGAAGGACCAGAGAAAGGCTCTGGGGAA
>NW_006382512.1:0-2445 GCF_000327345.1 Myotis davidii
AGGATTGGAAACACCCACAGTGGACATTAATATGTATAATTATCCTTCGTGGTACATCCAGCTATTTTAAAAATTTGTTCTTTCCAAAATGAAAGGATTCAGAGAGCTGAACTCCAAGATTTTCTCTTAGTTCAGACCTAAATGAATAGTAATAATATACTGCCAAAAAATACAGCATGATAAATACGTCTGTGAGGTGATAAACTTCAAGTCTGTTAGATAGCTGGTCCTCTCATACTAAGCCCAGTGACATGTTATGGCTATGATGCTTTCCTTTTGAAATCATCAGATTATTCTGTGTACATGTACCTATAGGCCACTTCTAAATTGCAGAGTGTCATGTAAACTTTTGGAATTTTATAAAACTCCTTCATGCTGCTGCCCAATGAGTAGTGTGTCCTACTTTCAAACACAGTATTTTATATGGTTGAGGTAGTCAAACAGAGAAACAAAGTAGTGTTTTCAGGGGATAGTTGAGTTTTATATTTTTAATCTTTCATCTTAGCAACTATGTACGTTTTCTAGGTCCTCATCTACTCTTGGTTACCCCCCAGGAGTTATTCATTAATGATCATTAAATATTTTAGACTTTTTATTTAAAAAGTTAAAAATTCTAAATGGGCCCATTTAGACATTCCACAAATAAATGAATGGAATCAAGTTTCAAGTAAATAACACTCATTAAATTGATGACTTTGTATAAAGTAACTATTATTTTCGAATACTGTATTGACTATAATATCACTATTACAGTATTCTAAGCTAGAAATTTACCTTTGGTTCTAAGGCCAGTTAAACATCTGTACCTGTACTTAGCGACATGTTGCCTATAAAAGTCAATCTGCCAGCAAGCCTGCTGGATGGAAAGTCTTCTCAAACCTATAAGAGACTGGTCCAAAGGAATAGGCAGAGTAGCTACCCTTTTAAGTAGGAATGAAATAAACAGAATTAATGAAGCACCGTGGGGAATGTGAAACTAGAACAGCATTTCTTACAAACAATCTGACTCATAGCAGAAAATTACCAATAGGGAGTTTATCTAAAGTAACTAAGAACTTAACTGGACTTTAGGGGACTCATGAGAAAGAACACAAGCAGAGAAAAAAACAGAGCCTTCATCCAATTTGCTTAAAAGAACAGTACTCTAAAAGCATAACAGTCTCTGTCTCCTAGAATATGATATTTCGCTGTCTATCCTCAGCAGTTAACACAGAACCCCAACTATGGTAAGTATATAGTATATTTTTGTTAAATGAATATCTATTAGTCCCAGGAAGGAGATTACAACAAAGTCAGTACACTTAAAGATTATCTGTTAAAAGGAATTATCTCAGTCTCCGAATCCTTGGGCAATAACAAGCTAAAGCAGTGGTTCTCACTGTTGCAATTTTGTACCATTAGGGGACATGTGGCAATGTCTAGAGGCAGTTTGGATTGTCACAAATGTGTGTGTGGGATATTTCTGCTGGCATCTAGTGTGCAGAGGACAAAATGCTGGTAAACATCCAACAATACACCAAGTCCTGCAAGGCAATGTATTATTCAGTCCTAAAGGACAGCAGTGCTGAAATAACTAAATTAAAAAACCAACCTGGAATGGGAAGAACTCTGAACTTCACAAAATTCTTTAATCAAAGGCAGTATATAATAATGTTACGCTGTAGGGTTTAAAAATCAAAGCCTTTGTCTTTTCTAAAATGCTTTAATAATATGGATATGGAGTATCAATATCCCAAAGTAAATTTAAAGGAGTTACTTATTTAAGATAAAAAACTAAATGCCTGCTTGTGAACCAGGGGGAAATCTGCCTAAGCGTGACAGTTGGTTTTCTTATTTGTGATTCTGTCACATTTTTTTCTTCACTGTTGAAAATACTTATATACGGTGTTTTAAGGTATTTTTCTGCCTAGTATCTAAAGTGTGGCATTAACTTAATTCCTGTGAAAGAATGTAATATCTTCATGGTAAAATTATTGGGATTATACTCGCACTTTAAGGATTCTTTTGATATTGTACAACTTCTGTCTCTTAAACAAACTGCACAGTACAGAACTCATCCAAACAAGTACATGATGAGATAGATAAAACATCTGCTACAATTCTGGATTAGATGTGGACACACAATAATGTAATGTGTGTGTGTTTTCATTTCCCAGTACGGTACATCTTTGAAAATGACAGGAACCTAACTCTCCATTTAGCTCATTTACCTCTCCGTCTACTCTCCAAGTGCTTTTCTGTAACATTTAGAAATTAGTTTGGAGAATGAATTCAGGAGTTGGGCGAATATTATGTAGAGTAGATGTTCCAAAGTGATAAATCCAGCACGAAAGCATGACATCTAGATGATCATGGCTTTGATCATCCAGGATGTATGTGGACTTGCTAACTGCAAGGAAGTCTCACAATGGTGTCTGACAGGTGAGACATAACTTATCAGGGCAA
>NW_006382513.1:0-2447 GCF_000327345.1 Myotis davidii
GGTTCATAGGTCGACACTCAACCACTTGGCCACCCTGGCCAGGTTGCTTTTTCAATTGTAAAACAAGGAAATATTATTTGCATCACAGTATTATTGCAAGGTTAGTTTTTAATTCATTAAGAATAGGAATGATTTAAATTATTGTAGATAAGATTGCAACATAAAAATACAAATGAATAAACCTAACTCATTTGTTAAAATTCTATTTTAATTTTCATACTATTATTTAGGATTAAAAATGAAGAAAATGAAATACTTCTAATTTTTTAAAGTCAATATTTCACAGCTGGTTACTAATTCTTATTTATTAAGAATTTTCTAAATTAAATCTAAAATTTGCCTTTTATTCAGCAAGAACAAAATGAATTTTATAAAATACCACATCTATCTTAGTATTTTTAATTAAAAATACTTAATTTCCATGAATTAAATCATATGTTCCAGGAAAAAATACAATCATATATATTTCTCTTAATGAACTGTATTTTTTTATTACTTTCATCATAAAATTAGTTGTGAAAAGGTATATTTTTTCTTAAATGACAATAAAATTCACATAATAATTGTACCTGTAGTACTTGAAATAAGTAAAAAACATTAAAGCCAGTGAGATGTTCACACATTGTTCAGTCGGCAGTACTTCTAGCTTTCTTAAACCAGTTAATGTTCTTTTCTGCCCCCCAAAAAGCTTTCCTAGTCTTTATTTTCATGCATATTTACTATCATCAGTATGTATTAGTCTCTCAGTGGGCCTCCTGCAGCTAATCATTTTAGGGCAGGTGTGCTGATATCTTTGGATGGGAGGACACATTAGCAAATAAAACCCCAAACAGAAATCCTTGTTGCTTAGAGGTTTCCCCAGTGTCAGCTGAGTTAATACTGCTTTCTGCATGTAGTTAATGTCAAATGTTATCAGCAAATAAGTAATAGATGGTGGTTTTGGTTATTTCTTTCCCATCCTTAGAGTTTTCTTTTCTAGCAGAAAAGAAGTAGATGCTTGTAAAATCATTGGAGGAGCAGGCTGAAGAACGGGCCTCTCAGGAAAAGTGCAAAACTGGCTCATGAGGGAAGCTGTGGTAGGCCTGTGGGGAAGCAGGAGGCATCACTGAGGTTGTTGGCTTCAGGGACATTCCACCATGGCAGTGGTCCAGGGATTAGAAAGCTATTGGCACAGTTGCCTCTTGACACTCCTGTTGCTAGTGACTAAATGTTGGATGCTACTGACTAAATGTTGGATGCTACTGTAGAAATGCAGAAAACCCCGACACTTCCATGACTGTGCTTGATAGATCATTAAACCAAATCAAAACAAAAAGAGCCCATGACCTATAGACAAGTTTTGGAAAAGAAAACTGAGTTTGCTAAGCTGAAGAAGTGTTAACT
Organism: Myotis davidii; assembly: GCF_000327345.1. Taxonomy (NCBI): domain Eukaryota; kingdom Metazoa; phylum Chordata; class Mammalia; order Chiroptera; family Vespertilionidae; genus Myotis; species Myotis davidii. Next base: position 1,384 of record NW_006382513.1, read on the forward strand.
ATGGCCACTGTTGGGTGGAAAGTGAAGTATATGTCACCTATGCCAGGAGCAAGAGACACCTGGATGGGCAAGGCTTCAGTGCAGGCTGCCTTCATCCCCACCCTCACTCCATCTCTAAGTACTTAAACCCTGAGGTTTGCCATAGAAGAATTTCTCTAGTGAGGTCTTTAGTTACAAGACAAATACCTGTATGGTGATGCATCTGTTTTATTTGATCACCCTTGAACCCCTATGCATCTATCATGACTATTAATGCATAATGGGCACTCCCAATGTTAACTAAATGAATGAATAAATAATTCTTTACTGAAATTCTGTGGGACATACTTGAGATTTAAGATTATCTGGGAGGCACTAGAAGAGACTTCTTTTCTGGAGATTTAAGTATGTATACTGGTAAATGCTGCCATCACATGCAGCCAAAGAATATGGAGCCGCAGTGGGGAGATGAAAGGGGAAACTTGACATTGAGAAGACATTTTAAAACATCTGCCTCACCTCCCATCTCAACTTTTCCCCCCAAAAGGAACTGAATGATACTAATCAAAGCCAGACTCCCAGGAGATAGGCCTAGAGAGAAAATGCTTTAGGTCTGTAGATCATAAAAAGAAAGCTTCTGTTAAGAGAATTAACTCCCTAAAGGGCATGGAAGCTTGCAACTTCATTAATCTCTACCAAATGAGTAAATGAATACATGATCATTCAAAATTAAATCAGTATTGAGTGCCTATACTGTGCAGGCACTGTACCATGAGTATGGAGACAAAATCCAATGAGATTTAGGCTAGATGCTGTCTCAGGAAGTTAATAATCAGGTCTGGAGTCAGAACATAGAAGGCTATGGGCACCCCCCATGGTGGGCATCCAAAGCTACCTAGGGCTACCAGAGACAGCTTCCAAAAAGAGATGACCACAGCCCTGTCTGAAGGATAGGAAGGAGTTGGCTGGCAAAAGGGGGCCCATTTGGGCAGAGGCAGCTGTTTATGCAAAGCCCAGAAACACTTTCAGGATCTTTCAAGTAGCCACTGAGTACGGGAGCAGACTGTGCTGTGCCTGCACAGAGG
>NW_006382514.1:0-2449 GCF_000327345.1 Myotis davidii
AAGACTCCTCCCCCTGCTGTTACAAATCTTTCACACTCCATCCATTCCCAAGGGACCCTCTTGATCTAGCTCCTGACACAGAGCAGTTGAGTGAGGGGCACAATTCTTGGCTACTTTTTGGTGCTCATGTTGAAATAGATCATGTTTCAAACAAATGGGAAATTTTATTTTGCTTTCCACTATTAGACAGCCAGTTCTTTCAATGGAAAGTTAATCATAACAAATGCTATATGAATTTTCCCCACTTACCTATGTATGAGTTCTTCTCCAGTCAAAATAAGCTCATCTTCAGTAATAACAATGAAGAAAACCTCTGAAGTGGATGGTATATAAAGCAACCCACTTGGCCTGTGTGTTGATATGAGAGCTGTACTGTCTACAAAGACAAAGAGGATAACTACATGGTGATGCCACAATTAGTAGTTTGGCAAAGTTGGCAATAGGATATAGATGCCTAAGAGTAACATTTAAGGCAAAATCTTGGCATTTTTAAATGAATTCTTTCATTTAAATTCCTCTTTGCAACCTGCTGTTTAACATGTTTTGCAATGCATTTATTATATCATGCTTCAATATTAGAACTTTTAGTTTGAGATTAAGAAAAATAGTTCAGCTAATGGAAATAATGATTTTTTCATGCTGTACTACATGGTAATTTAAAGCATTTCGATTAAACAAACTGGCTCATTAGAGTTCCTTGATGATGTAGTTCAGTTTGCTTTGATATAGTCAGAAATCCCCAGGATACTATTGGGATGCACCCTACCTCTCATATGAACACGCTAAGGAAAGTTACCACCCGCTAAACATTGCAGAGTATCCAAGCGACCTACTTTAAAAACCTTTGAAGCCATTTTGTGGTGTGGGCCCAGCACAAATTACCCTTGTTTAATAAGTAGCTTCCAATTTGTGTTCCCAAAGGCATCCAAGTTCTACCACTGAGATTAATTTTTAAGAGTCCATTTTTTTCTCCACTTATATCTTAAGATTACTTAAAAGCACATTGTTTATAAAGTTTTTGTTGTTCTGTTGCTCCTCTGTTTCTCATAGGATAGTGTTATAATAAATGTTATAATAAAAAAATCACTGTTTTATATCATACTGCCTATCATTTCCCCCAAAAATATACTCACTTGGACACTTCTCTAGAAAACAAAAGATTAAGCGCACAAACTAAAGTGGTGAAAGTATCATTGAGAAACTCTTAAATTAAAAGTTGTTCTTTTAAGTTGAATATTCAAATGCCTTAAGGTAAACAAGGTTTAAAAAGAAAAAACGTTCATTTAACTGTGGTTGAAACAGATAAAAAAATAAAATAAAGATTTCAAATTCTTAACATAAATGACAAGTGAGACTTTAACATTTTTCTGTCACCAAAACAATTAGCCTCTTGAATTTAAATACCTGTCAGCATCATTTACATATTAGACAAACCAGTTATTGGGTATAACAAATAGCACAATAATCAATTGGCTGAATCTTCAACTAGTTCTTTTGTTGTTGTGTGCTACGGCAATGGAAGGTATAGATTTTGAGATTTCAATTCAAATCCAAGTTAACTGGTGAGAGTAATGTAGTTTTATATATTCAGGCTGGCTATTATTGACACTGTCTTTTATCTTGGTTGCAAAGACCATTTCTGTATCGGAGTAAGTAATGCCAGCTATTATAGCAGACCCCAAGATCTCAGTGGCTTCACACAACAAAAATTTCTCTCCGGCACAAGGTCCATTGTGGTCATTCCATCTTGTGACTTCAGAATAACTGGGGTCTCAAAGTCCTCTCTGATCATATCATCTGAGGAAGGACATCAGAGAGAGTATGAAGAATATTGCAGGAGTTGGCGGGGAAGGGGGCCTGGGCCTGGAAGTCAAGCGGCTCCCATCCACCCACACTACACTGGTCAGAACCCAGTCACGTGGTCACAACTAAGTAGAGAAGAGGCTGGGAAACGTAGGCTAGTCATCTGCCCAAGAGGCAACAAATAGATTTTGGTGGGCACACAGCAATTTTGCCACAAGTCTCTATAGCCTTAGCAGGAACATGAGAGATTATCACTTTTTTCTTTAAATTGTATAATAAATATAAACACTATGTAGTAACACTTAAAGAACTATTCCAACGAAAAGGTATTATGTAACCAAAAGCAAATACGATGTTTAATTGTCTTTGTTTTGGTGCCTCTTCAAGGAACATGGATTCTGTTTTGTTTTGTTTTTTGTTTGTTGATGAAATTTTCTGAATCTCTGAGTTCTGAAAGTACTTTTCTTTTCCACTCACCTGGCTGTCAAAAATGGCAGACACAGCCGGGCAGGTGTGCCTCAGTGGTTGAGCGTTGGCCTATGAACAAGGAGGTCACGGTTAGATCCTTGGCTAGGACATATGCCCAGGGTTATAGGCTCAATTCCCAGTACGAGGAGAGCAGAAGGCAGCCAATCAATGATTCTCT